>NC_050518.1:19618554-19620175 GCF_002922805.2 Oryzias melastigma | reverse complement strand
ACAGAAAGACATTTACAATACACCTCTAACCGTTTGTTTATTCTTTAACCATGCTCCCCTTTCGGTTCCAAAGAAGACCAAACTCACCCGACAATACTGCGATTGGACCATTGTCTGTAAGTGACAGTTTAAGGTCAATCGTAGAAAATGACTTAATAAGTCAATTCAGTTGCCTTTTTTTTTTTTTTGCGAAATGGAAAGTGGTTGGTTTGTGTCAATGTTTCTATGGCAACAACTCTATCCAATCAGGAGTGAGCTTGTTGGAAGTCCACACCCCATAGCACTCGAAAGTGGGCTCGAGAGAATCTGTCAACTTTGAACGTTCAAGGTGAGACCACATAGTTTTATTGAGGCATCCGATTGGCCAGTTTAAAACTTGAATAACTTTTACTACAGAAAAAAAGAATCAGAGCAAGAATGGTTATTCTGACAAATAGAATGACTGAGTAATAGCTGTTTATTTCTCTATGGAAGTTTATGGGATTGTAGTTTCTTGGAGCCAGCAAGTACTTCCTGTTTGGAATCCGATGGAAGGTAAGGTCACTGTGTCCAGTTCTCATGTACAGTCATTGGATAGGACTACAAGAGGAGAAGCATTTCGTAATCATCATGTTCTGGTTCTCTTCATCGATCCACTTCATGAGGCCGTCAAATTTGAGGGATGTGGATGACCCACCTGGAGGATGTAAGTGGGACTTAAACCCAGGCCCACTCAGACTGATGGAACTGTTGGATAAGTACTTTCAAGAGTAGAAGGCTATAGGTCCATTTGCCATGACTTACTTTTTGAAAGATTGAGAATCTTCAAAATAAAATATGCAAACAATTTATACATTTATACTGCTGGCTAAACAATTTGCATTTAGATGAAATAAGTATTTCACACTTTTATTAAACATGATACACAAAGAGGGAATATTATATTTCTTTAGAGCACATTTCTAACTATTTGCTACACGATAAAAAAAGTAAACAAAGCAACACTGTGATAGATACAAATATAAACAACACAACATTGTGTGTGAATATGTGGCTCTTTAATTGGCTCTCTGATGAGCCAGTGAGGGTTAACGTCTGAGGAGGTAGTGTGTACACAGACACACAATGTTGCCAGATTGAGCAGTTTCTCACACAAATTGGGCAGATTTTTACTTAAATTGGGATGTTTTTGCTCAATCTGGCAACACTGCAGACAGATAGACGCTTGCATGAACTCCATAAGTAAATTCAAACTCTTTACTGTATGTATTAAAAAATAATTAAAATTAAAGTATCAAAAGTATTATAGACCAAGGTCTCCCTTGAAAAGAGATCTAATCTTAATGGGATTTCCTGGTAAAAAAAAAAAAAAAAAAAGTATCAATCTCATTGCACTAGTATCAATACCTCACCTTGGTATTGATACAATTGATACTTAGAATGATACGGCACCCCTAGTCCCACTTGGGGTTAGTAGACCAGCATAGAACAACAAATAAAGAGATAAACTTAAATAATGAGTCCGGCTAGCTCTCTGGCTATCGTGTATTAACCCTTTAACACCACAGCTGTCACCAGCAACATCTAACTTATCGTAAACTTTTGACCGCTCACGTGAATCAGCCTATTCTGATGCAGAGAA
>NC_050518.1:19615659-19618336 GCF_002922805.2 Oryzias melastigma | reverse complement strand
GGCTATCATGTATTAACCCTTTAACACCACTGCTGTCACCAGCAACAACTAACTTATCGTAAACTTTTGACCGCTCACGTGAATCAGCCTATTCTGATGCAGAGAAAAGCAGGAATTGCAGAAATTGTGTTAATTGGTTAAAGAGTTACGGTAGATGAATGAATATTTTCAGCTTTAAAAAAGTGAATTGTTGATATTCTTTAGCTAAAGATCAAGTTTATAAGGGTTAGTAAGCCTCCTTGGTGATCCTGTTTTCTTTTTGCAATTCCCACTTATTCAAATTAGGGGTATAGATTTAATATATGTCCTGTTTTTTTATGAATATTATTACCAACCATAGTTTCCAAGCTTTTGAGCGACAACAGGGAGTTAATTGATAAAAATCAAATTTATATCAAATAATTGTATTTATTTATTTTTTTCATTCTATTGTGCACAATTGAAGCAAACCACATACAATTGACAAGGCATGTGTGATTCCTGCTGGAAAAACACACAATTGATCAATAAATGAAATAATTTCCCCCTTTCTGTGGATTTTAGTGTGAAACCAGAAGGCCATCACTCCATCTGCCTTCTTTTTAAATGGTCATAACCATTGCTACAGTTGGAGAAAAGGTACATAAGAACATTTACTTTTGTCTTCCTGCTGCAGGGTTTTATATGAAGCCTTTAGGAAACAGCAGGGAGCAACAAGAAAGTAACAGGCTGCAATTATCATCACATTTGCAAAAGCGGAAGAGGTGTACCTGACCTTTACTTGCAGCTCTGTGGGTTCAGACTAATGTAGGAGTTTCAGCTCTTGAAAAGGAAAAGCATGACTAACACGATGACCGAACAGAAGCACTTAGGAGGAGGTTTCATAAAAGAGAAGAAAACATCAGACAGAGACAGGAGAGAAAAAACAAAATGCCTGTTTACCCTTCGAGCAGTCTGTTGGACAGAGAGGAGGCGTTCAGCCCGGCATCCGTTTGTTTCCGCCGTTTCCTATTACCCAGGGAGCGGGGAGGAGAGAGTCTCCAGAGAGCAATCACTTAGACACACACAGTTGGGAAAGAAAGTGGGCCACGTTCACACAAATGTAGGGACAAGGCTGGGGGCATTTCATTTAGGAAGAGAGCGTTTAAGGACAACATAGGGCTTTTTATTTTTCCCCTTTCATCTGATGAACTACCACCAGTGGCAGGTAAGTAAGAGGACAGCTGAGTGGGTGGACTTGGCCAGCATTTGAGTGGATTGGCACATGACACAGGAAGCTTGGACCGGGGCCAGCTGTGGCCACAGAAGCTGAACAAATGAGGATGCTGGAAAGCAAACATGGAGCAGAAGACCAGCTTTCCATAAAAAACATTTTATGATAACAGAATGTAGCATCACCTTGCATTTGTTTATTTAAATATGCACAAATAGTTTGAATATAGAAATCATTTATGTCTTCATCTGAAGAAAACGACCCGCTAGAGGAGCCTATCTGATGACAATGTAGTGAAAAAATGTAAAATATCTAAAATTTTCAATGTTTTGGCTAAAGGCCACTACATAGTTAAATAGTTTGAATAATATAGCTATATAGTTGGAAATAGATAGTTCAAAATAGTTAAACAATGTAGTGCGAACAAAATATTCATTTGTGACCACAAACTAAAAATTAAAAAAAATGATTCATTATAAAACAGTGAAATTGCAATGCGATAAAAATAGTTTTCTTTTTCTTTTGTAAATATTTCATTTTGTTTGTATCAGAAGCAAATGTATTCACAAAAACCCCAAACTTCCTTGAAAAAATACTTGGTTTTGCTCATTTTGGTTGTTTGCAGTCCCTTTTTTATATCAATTGAACTTTTCTATCATTCTTATTTATTTGTTTCTGTTCACATACCTGGCACTAAGTTGGAAATTAAAAAATGAAAATAATAATTTAAAATTTATAAAAGAGCATTTCTAGGCTCAGTCAGGGGTCAGATGGGTTCTGGTTTTGGGACCACAGGGTTTCATCTCTGCTCTTTGCAGATGATGTTGTCCTATTGGCTTCATTGGAGCGGTTTGCAGCAGAGTGTAAAGCAACTGGGATGAGGGTCAGCACTGCTAAGTTTGGATCATGGTTCTTGACTGGAGAAATGTAGCTTGCCCTCCCTCATGGGTGGAGTGCTCCTGTTTCAGGTGGAGGAGTTTAAATATCTCTGTGTCTTGTCCACAAGTGAGGGAAGATTGGAGCGTGAGTTCGATAGGCAGATTGGTGTGGCGTCTGCAGTTATGCGGTCGCTGTACTAGTCCACTGTGGTAAATAGAATAGAATAGAATAGCAATACTTTATTCATCCCAGGTTGGGAAATTAGGCTGTTGCAGCATCAGGCATATACAGACAAAAAAGCAGTATTTACAAGAAAGAGCTCACCCTGAAAGCAAAGCTCTTAATTTACCTGTCGATCTTCATTCCAGAACTGACCTATGGTCATGAGTTCTGGGTCTTTACCACAAGCAGCTGAAAAGAGCTTCCTCCTGAGGGTGGCTGGGTGCTCCCTTAGAGATATGGTGAGAAGCTCAGGGATCCTAGTGTTGCTGCTCCTCCACATCGAGAGGAGACAGTTGTGGTGGCTCGGGCATCTGATTCAGATGCCTCCTGGATGCCTCCCATGGGGAGGTGTTCAGGGCATGTCTAACTGGGCAGAGGCCCCGG
>NC_050518.1:19608530-19614927 GCF_002922805.2 Oryzias melastigma | reverse complement strand
TTATATGTATTTATTTATTTACTCATATTTAGTTATCTACATTTTGTACCATGTCATCAAGCATGCTAAAAGGAAAGTTTAACAAAAGCTGCCAGACGTAGACCTACATTCTTTTTTTTCAAACAAACTTGTTTTACTTTGCAGTGAACCATAGTTTCTAAATCTGATGCTGGCTTCTTCAAATAGACTGAATAAATGACCAGGCAGACTCCTGTGTTCTGAAGTCATCCTAACAATGAAGCATTCAAGTGTTTGACTCACATGGTGATGCACGATATGCTTTCAAAAGAGAGACATAATTAGACTTCCATGCAAAACACTGCATTTATGTAAAAGTGAACATCCTCAACCTCTATCCCATAACTGCTGTTGACGAGAGGATGTTCTGTCCTACTTTTGGTTTGTGCCACTTTAATGATATGCAGTTAAGTGCAGATATAAGATGTATATGGGAGAAGAGAAGAATTTCATGAAGAAAATAAGTCTGCATCTTTTTATCTTCGATTAATTGGTGGAAACGTGTAGGATTAAAAACTACATTTTTTAAAGAACCTAATTGGACCACTTTTTATTTTCAGATAAAAGAGACACGCTCAAATGATGGGAAGAAAACTGAAGCAGATCGTTATAAGATGAAACATTATCATCACAAGAAAGGTATAAAAAGCTGAAATGGATTTAATTTGAGGGTTCAAGTAAGAATGCCAAGGTAAGTTGGGTTCCTTCAGACCAGTGGACTTTGGTTTTCGATTGTGTGTAAAAAGTCAAAACATTTATGCCTCTTTTATGGTTTAGTTTGCTTAGAAACGATTAGATTAAACTGCCTCCAAGAATAAAGAGTCAATCATATATCATATTTTCAAAATACATTTTATCAACTGTTGCAGTTCCTCAAATTACCACTGGAGGCTGGTGTCAGCATTCACCATTCAGAAACCTCTGGAAGAGGTTAAAGAATGTCAGTCCAGTGAGTAGAATTTTGTGGGGTTTTTTGTGTTGTGAGCTTTCACAAACCAGTGAGACAATTCCAAGTAAAGTCAGGGTAGACAAAAAAATATCATGTCTGCAGATGTAGTCATCCTGTTGGGTTAGTTTCCCAACAGCAAGGTTAATTTATGAGTTAGAATGTTTATCCATTTATCTTCAAAACCCGATAAATCCCCTTCAAGGTCATGGGGTTGCTGGAGCCAAACCAGCTACTGTTGGGTACACCCAATAATGGTCACTTAGCCGTTGCAGGGCCACACAATCACCCTTAACCTCTTAGATGTAGCATCCACATACATGGACGTCACATTTTGAATTATATTTCCACGTTAGTTCATTCTGCTCAACTGGGGCCCTGTGACTACATGATTAGATGGCTAGCTCAAAAATTAGCTTGAGTCCTAAGAGGTTAAGGGACAATTAAGAGTCACTGGCAAACATGTGAGGCATGTCTTTGTTCTGTGGGAAGAAACTCGACTACTGCAAAAAAAAAAACTCTTGCATGTACAAGTAGAATATGTAAGCTCCCGCTTTGTCAAACTCCGGGCCTCAAGGGCCACTGTGTCTGCCTGATTTCCAGATATCCAAGTCTTACTCATGACCGATTACCTGGTTCAAGTGTGTCCAGCCAATTAGAGCATGCAGGAATAGCGTATATTGGAAAAAATGCGGCTCTTGAGGGATGGAGTTTGACACCCCTACATCTACACAGAAAGGAACCAGCCATGATTCAGATAAAAAAAACTAACGAAAAATAACCAATATTTGATAAATAATTTGTTTTTTTAGTTTTCTAAAGGTAATATATAATCACATACATGGATATAGTTCACTCTGAAAGGGTTAAGAAGGTCATGGTGTGGTCCCTTTAATGCTGAGTATCAAGCAGGGAGGCACTTGGTCCCATTTTTAGTCTTTGGTATGACTTGGCCTGGATTTGAACTTACAACATTCTAGTCCCAAGGTGGACACTCTACCTCAAGGCCACTGAGCTGGGTTTAGAAGTCAAATATATAAAAGACTTGATGTTTTAAAATTCCACAAACCACCATTATTATTTTCTCCTCCATGATCAATTTTCTTGAATTGAAAAACACTCCAAAAACGAAAGTAGCGTGGACGCTAAAGTTTTGAATGTGGAAGCCTGAAACCCACGTATACCTGCTCTTACATAGACTTGTCATTGGTCGCTTGAACACGCATTGCCGAGGGCGGTGTGAACGTGGCTTTAGAGACGAGAGGTTAACGATGTCAAACAATGAATGACTCATATCAAGCTTAAGGCTGCTCAAGAACAAATGCGTATGGCACGCCACGGTTTAAAATACAAGCATCCCTAATATAAATGTATTTATCTGATAGCTCATATTTTCAACTGTTGACAGTCAGGCTTTGAGGTGAACTATCCTCGGGTCGTTGTCTTGTCACCGCCACAGTTGTGAACATGCTGTTAAGCCGTGCAAAGGAATAATGATGTGATCTACATACACAAGCACAAACTGCGATACTAATTATTTCTAAAGTCATCATCTCTCTTGTACGCTAGAGGAAAACAGACAGCTATCGCTGCGGATCACACGGAAACATGCTCTGTGTATTTTCACAGGCCACACTCCATTCTTTCATTAAAACCCTTCATTAAACCTCTCACAGGTGAAGACAGAAATGGGTTCCAGTCCTCGGTTTAATAACCATCCTGTTTTGGAGCCAACTGCATTTATTATGTAATTTTTTTTTTCTTTTTACTTTACCGCCAGGAATGTCTTAAGGCTTGGATAGAAACACACAGATGCACTAGAGAAGAAACAGAAATCCATGAGGCTCCTCTGCACTGAAATTCAAAATGAGGGCAGCTGAAAACGCAAACTTGTGGCTCAAACCCTAATGAATAATAAAGAGGATGTTTTTGATTTGAATTCATAAAACTTTTACCCCAGAGTTCATGTTGTTCTTGTACAGACATGCCATACAGTGTAAAATCGACCATGGTGTTCTGGTTTAGACAAATCTCATTTTTGCCTCAAATTTCACTTTTACAACTGATTTTTAAGAATGTCATTTGCCCCTTTTGTTAAAGCAGAACTTTAATGCTTAAAGATAAGTGGTTTGTTCATAAAGTAGCTCCGGTTGAGGAAGACTGTAATGGCACCCCAAATAATAAGCAAGCTCTGATGAAAGGTAAAACGGTTTATTAGGTAGGAGAGGCAATAAACAGTCTCTGGCAGGTAGTTGGCACAGCAGTAACCAGACAAGAAAAGAAAAAGTCACAGGAGGCCGTAGATATTAGTAAGGAGAGGCTCTGAGGGGGATGGAGTCCTTCAGTAAAACTCTGCTGTTCTACTTCCTGTTGCAGTGATGGTAAATACAGTCACCGCAGGGTCATCAAATCCATAGTCAAAGTGCAAACTCTCCAGAAAAACAGGTTGTGGCAAAAGCTCACATGGTCATGGACAGAATAACAGGTCAGATAATGATGAAGGCAGTATTAGGCATTATATGTCGCTTTGAAACAAAAGTTGAGACAATCAGATCCTCATAAAGAGTCTCCCACAGGTTAGTGGAATGACAGTGATTAGAGCTGACAGGCAGGGAGGAGAGCAGAGAAACGACAAAAAACACGGCAACAGGGTTTATCTACAAAAACAGTCTAAATGTGACAATAAATTTAAATTTCACAGCCAGTTTTAAATGTGAGGTTGTGTTTATTTTATGCAGACTGCTTAAAGCAAGAAAGGTGGATTAACTGTTATGTTGTTGCTTTTTTGTTGTATTTTTAACCATACAGCAACACACAAATCCATTCTCCTCATATATCTTGGAGATATTTGATTTTCCTAACCACATCGATCGCCACAGGAAAACATCTTTAAAGTTCCACTCCAACTAGGTTTTTATTGTACAGTTTTTCCCAGTGGTCGGGCAGGTTTTATTGGCACGGATAGGTGAACAGGGTTGAAGCACAGCTAAAAGTCCACAAAGCTAAATCAGGGTCAGGTAGGTCAAACACGAGCATGACGGCATCAGTGAACAACCAGTGATCAGCGTCCAAGAAAGGGACGGGGCAGGCGGCAAACAATCAGAGACAAAGACAAAGCGAGGTCAGATGAAACAGAAGATCAGGTCATGATGAGAACGCTCAGTGATGCAGGTAGAGTGGCACAAACAAGACTTCACTCTGAATAGGACTCAGTGCTCTGTCTAAATACTGCCGGGAGTGATTGCAGATGGAAAACGGCAGCAGAGCTTCTGGGAGATGGGAAGTGAAGTGTGGAGACACAGGAAGTGTTAGTACTCAGGAGATGGATCGCGATGATGGTGGAGGGGACCAATTCATGACACTTTTAATTATGATAATGCAGTTTTTTTCAGCCAAATTCATAAAGCCTTTGTCGGTTTTTAAGACACATTTTCGGCACTGTGGTAGGAGTTCATCTGAAGTGTTCATCTGGTTTGTGGGCGGGACTGTTGGCACAGAAGTTAGCTGCAATAATTAGTTCCATCAGCCCTTTAACACTAAATCCTGTTACCAAAAAAACAAGCATCAACAGAGTTATCCATCCATACAGTTTTAATCCGGATAGCAGCTCAGACGAGGACAATGAAGACGTTAATGCATCTATTTGTCTTCAATCATCCAACAGAGAGTAAAGACTTTGGCATATAGTTGCTGTGTCAGCAAACTTGAGACTTTTTAAACATCTGTTTTTTATCTGCACCTGATCCAACATAGTTTAAATAAAGAAATACTTTTTATTAGTTTATTTATGTCCTCCATCTAAAGAAAAATGCTACAAGAACTTGTTAAAAAGACTAAAAGCACAATTTTCACTGGAGTAGCTCTTTAATTACAAATGTAAGTAATCAAAAGTGATTGATTGAAGGAAAAAGAGGAATCAAATATTATTCTGCAGTAAGAGACGTTTTTCAATTAACACTTTTGTTATTAAGACGGACTCTGATGAAAATCATGTTTTAAAATGATGATGGAGGACATATAAAAAGAAAATTAAGCTTATAATGGCACTTCTGAGGTTTTTTTTAAAGAGTTGTGAATCAGGAGTAGAGAAGAAAGAAACGCTGCTAGAAATAAATTGTGCTCCACTCCATTCCGATACATTGTAGACGACTAGATCCATGAACGTCTTTGTTTTCCTCGTCATCTGGCTCATAGCAGTATGACTATAATCACATTATTGCCCTAAATTTTGCACCTCCGGTTATGTTAAGTATGAGGAGCTGTAAGCTAGCTGGAGAGAGACGGATGGATGACAGGAAGTAGGAGTGGACTTACTCCATGCCAGCAGTCCCGCCCACAACGCAGAGGCAAATTTCAGATGAACTCCTGCTGCTCTGCAGAAGCTATGTCCTAAAAAGTGACAAGTCATTTGATTTTGTCTTAAAACAACATACTCATCACTAAAAGACGACTGGGAACGCTTTTACGATCGATCATTGTTTTGTTTTTGCTGTTTTCTACAGTTCAGCTGACTATAAACTTTCAAAATAAAGAATTTGTGTTGCATAAAACCAAAAAACTTTGTTTTAAAATTATTTTTTTTTTAACGTTATAGTTTTTAAGATGACCCGGGTAACTCAAAATGGTAGAAAGAGCCCAAAACTGTTAACATGCACAAAAAAACCCAACTTTCTGATGTCAAAATCCTCCTGGAAGAGGATAGATGGTACGGATGACCACATCTTCTTCACAGTTTAGGTGCATTTAAGGAGTGAGTAAAATCTTGGTGCCGTCACTCTCATGAATGAAGTCTAGACTTGTTCATTTTATCACCTTCAGATTCGCGAGACAAATAAACTGGACAGGATCCGAGGAAGTTGGCCAAGCACATATTAGAGTAGCTGCTTGATATTCTGCTGGGAGAGACGGAGCCGAGGCGGTGCCAGACATCGCAAAATGTCTTTGGGGAGTCAGTCAGTGAGTCAATGTATGCGAGAGGCGAGATTTTTTGTTTTTTAATACCAGATATTATAAAAGATGCAACACTTTCATTTGAGTTGCATGGTTTTCATCTTTTAGATTTCAGGGTTTTTTTTTGTCCTTTTAAAAGTTGTGTCATCTGTCGCTTTTGACCTTTGACCCACAACTGCTTTACTAACTCTGATATTCATTTTTTCCTGGACTGTTCATTCAGAATGACTGGAGGGATCACAATCCTCAGCTGAAAAAACTAATTGTGTGTCAAACCTTTGAACTGAATTGTAGAGAAAGGGAATTGCATATATTTGTACGTAAAAGGTGTCAAACACAGGCTGTGCTAAATTCAAAAAGAAATTATTATTGCTTTGCTACATTACACCAACTGGAATTATTATGGCCCGCAGCATCAGGTACTGATGGCAAGGACCATATTATTTTTGCTAAAAAGTCAAAAAGTGTAAAAAGCCCCAAAAA
>NC_050518.1:19604105-19608139 GCF_002922805.2 Oryzias melastigma | reverse complement strand
CCTTTTTAAGCAATTTCTCACTTACATCACAGTACAGCTATACAGTAAGGGGAGGGGGGGTTAGTTGTGCATAGTGGCTGCTTAGCAGGTGAGTTGGGGTCAAAGGTCAGCGTCAAGGGCAGCGATGGTGCGTAGGGGCGGGCAGCGAGCGGGGCGTTGGTGCGTATGAGCGGCGGCGAGGGAGAGGGCTGCGAGGGAGAGGGCGGCGAGGGAGAGGCCGGCGAGGGTGAGGCCGGCGAGGGTGAGGGCGGGTAGCGACTGCGGGCCATCCAACGCCGCTTGCGGCTTTAATTTTCATTGTTATTTGCAAATTAAAAAAAGATTTTTCAGAATTTTTAGTTTTTTTGTTGTTGTTTTGTAATACACAAATCATCAATCAAATTGAGAGCTGCACAGTGGCGCAGTGATAAGCGTCTTGCCTCACAGAACTTAGTTCAAATCCCGGCTGGGGCGTTTCTGTGTGGAGTTTGCTTGTTCCCACAGTCCTAAAACATGCTTCATAGGTGAACCAATGACTGTACATTGTCCCTAGGTGTGATTGTAGCCCTGTGAAAACAGCATAAAGAACAACAAAGTCAGACTTCAACCCTTCAATACTGGAGCAAATAAAATGACATTTAATCTCTCTCTGTCAGAATCCACTACAATTAATTGTGTTGGAGAATCACAATACTTCAAAGAATGTCAACTCTTGTGCTGAAATTCTGGTTTTTAAAGGTTAAAATAAAAGTTTCACTTTTTTTGGTTCCGTTTTCCTTCTTCAGCTTAAAATTTTTTTTTTTTTCATTTTATTTCTTATTTAACTGGCCAGAAGTTGTGACCCATCTCACTTTAAATGTTTTCAATAGTTGTATAAAACTTTATTTTATTCAAACTTCAAACTTTATTGTCATCTTGTTGGCAGGTCAAATAACAGCTCAGGGAATTAAAAAGAAACATTTTTAAAAAATGTTTAGCTTTTATTTTGATTTCTGTAAAATACTAAAGGTTGCAATAAAGCATTTTTAAAATGTCGTTATTTTTCCTTTTGCCACTTGCATCTGAATACCACATATCCAGCTCCAATGTGACTTGCTCTCTTTAAATGGCAATTTTCTAGGGTAGAAGTAAAAATAATCAAATAAAACTTGAGTTACCTGAAAGTATCTCCCCTAATTTGGGTTTATTAAACTTCTTAGTAATTATGATAAACAACTTTCCTGATTTAAACTTTTTTTTGTCAGTGCTGGTAGTAAAGAACACACTCTTAAAAAGACAATTACTATTTAATATCAACACAAAAGATGGTTAAAGTTGTCTAAAACACACATATGGTTTATTCCACGCTAATTGATTTACATACTCACCATTTCTGATTAATTGTCGTCACATTTTTGACAAAAATCTCCCCAAACTGGTTCCATAAATCAAAAAGTCTGTTGCAAGACAGAGCAAAACACCTAACAAGCGGATTTCTTCCTTTGGCTGGACTCCTCATCCTTTATTCTCTGCACACACGGATGATAAAAGCAGGCGAAGATACACGGAGCATCCAGCAAATCTAGTGAACCAGGCAGGTTTATGAATAAAATGCTGCAGAAGATAAGCTTAGGGCGTCTTCTTCTTTTCTCTCCCTACGATCGAGACAGTTTAATGCAGTGGCTTCCAACTTTTCTTTTTTCCTGGAAGATCCTCTTTTTCATCTACAACAAGCTGTACACTCACAGCAAGGTAATCATCTCCTAAACTGCACTGGCACATCTCTCCAGAACGCTGTCACATTTTTCATTTCACAAACAATATCAGTCTCCTTGAGCCTGAATGCCTCTAGACACCAATGAAATGTCACATATGTTATTTTTTCTGATTTGACAGGGACTTGGTGGCTTCTTTTTGCTGAAGGCTGACAGGTACGCCTTGATACAAAGTCAAAGTGACCTAAAATTTTGAAGATGTTTCGCCTTCACAAATACAAATATGAAGATTTTTACCTGCTAAAGTGTGAAATTTCCTTATCATTTTAAGGTCTCAAATGGACTAATCATTCCTTATATAAGCATCTTAGCATCAATATTAAATAAAAAGAGACCTAATTTATTCTGGGACTGCGTTCATTTGCTATGCAAGCTTGAAGGAAGAAGATTTCAGTCGACACATTTCAGTTCTGCAGACTTTTATTTTCCAACAAACGAGTGAACAGCCTAAAAAGCAGCAACAAAGTGATTAAATCCCAAATATGTCCTTCGCTTGAAGGAAAAAGTCACATTTTACAAACAAAAATTGGCAGTTTTTATCTTTATGTTGTAGGAAGAAGAATGTTGATCTCTTATAAACACAGAATGCTGACATAATCAAAGTCTAGTTTTTGCTAAATGCCAGTTGGGATGTGTTATTATTCTACACCTCAACAATCAATGGGACAATTTAGAGATTTAAACCAAATTTAACGTCTTAGAATTTTCAACCAAAAGGTCACAAAGAAGGATTGAGGACTGAAGATCAAAGCCTTTTCATTCACCGGAGACCGCGGCTCTCGATAAAATGTTCATGAAAACAGCCACCGATAGCTAAACATAGCAAATGCATTATTAATGCTGCGCTGGAATCCACGATGATTTATTCTCCGAAGGAACTCCTGTGTTCATGTATCCTCATTTAAATAAAGCTAGTCAAAGCAGAAGCTCTTATCTCTACGGGCTGCAAATGTGCTTCCACAGAGTTTAAGAAATCATTAGAAAACATTTGTGGGTTCTTCATTTTCTGAGGTTCAGCTGGAAGATGTTTTACAAATGTTATAGTTGGACGTGTTTGGGCGACGAACTATTTGTAGATTTGTATGGTGGCTCAGAAGGGTCACAACACTTTACAACACACTACAATCAGTTCCACAAAAAAATAACTCACAACACAGAGGGTCACAACACAACATAAGTACCACACTTTCCGGAGTATAAGTCCTAGTTTTTTAAAAGTTTAGTCAGGGGAGCGACTTAAACTCAAGAGCATTTTTTTGTTTATTTTTTATTTTTTTGGACATCTTAGGCTCATATATTTGTTATTTCCCCAGTAAGCACCAGTTGTTTCCTCAAACAACCACTAGAGGGCGCTTCATCTGAGTAGAAGTATTTGCTACTGACAGCATTAGAAGAAGTGTTGTCCAAAACAAACATGGAATAGAATTTGTTTTTCTGTCTTTCTCACTTTTTTTTCTTCCAGCTACGCTGGGCTTGGCAGTTTTTGTTTTGAAACAACTTTTCACAAAGTCACATTTTTCTGCTAAAAGTGGAACTTTTTCTCCAGAGCGACTTGTGTATGTTTTTCTTCTTCTTGATTAGACATTTTTTGCCCTTGTGATTTATACTCTGGTGCAACACAATACAAAAAAATTAACTCATGACACAAAAAAAATCTAAATAATTTTTGAGATCAATTGCCAGTTAATTAAGAATAAATGTTCCAAATTTCCAGTTTATTGTGATTTCATATTATGATTATTCATATATCGGTGGTCGTCAAATACTGTAACTTATTACATGAAACATGATTAATTGTGATTAATTATTTTATTCACGATTAATTATGTTGTTTTTTTCCCAGGTTTACGATTAATTAGTTAAATGTTTGTAATCGATTCCCTACACAAAACATGTGTCCCAACATGACTAATCCAAGAACTGGGTTGAAGAAATAACCCAAGTGTGCATGTTCTGAAAAAGCCCACCACAAGCAGCCGACGGCACCATCAAACAACTCCTGTTTATGCCTCAAACCCCAATTCCACCTTAAAATTTCCATAAAAAAAAAAGAGTAATGTGATGTTTTAGAAGAAAACATACAAGGAAGCTTTATAACTGTCTACATCATCTGCAGAAGTTGCCACTAGGATTGAAAAATAACATTTATGTAGCGTCTCAATGTTCCTGCAACCTCATTTTTATCAGCAAAAAATACTTTTTTTTTGTTGTTGTGGTGGTGAGCTCCTTTTTCAAAGCAGGGACATCTTACAAATGTGTTGAGGTGGGAGGGTTGCCATGGTAAACGAGAACTGCCCTGTT
>NC_050518.1:19601410-19603929 GCF_002922805.2 Oryzias melastigma | reverse complement strand
TTTTTCAAAGCAGGGACATCTTACAAATGTGTTGAGGTGGGAGGGTTGCCATGGTAAACGAGAACTGCCCTGCACTACTGCTGGGACGTGTTACCCCTGCAGGGCGAGGGCAGATTGAGGAGTGCACCACCTGCCTGAGTAACCGGTGCATCCGTATGGTCTCCTGCTCATAATCCATGTTCAACTTTCACTGTAAAGTGAACACTCAGATTATTGTAAAATCTTTGATGACATTTAGCTGTTTTGGTATGAAAATTTTCAGCTCTTGGAGAAAATTGTTGCTAAAAACTTAAGCAGCAATTGAGTTCTTTATGTATGTACTTTACATGCACTTACTTTATAAGTACTTCAAGGAACATACACGCTGGCGTTCAAGCGACCACTAAATGAGACCTCTACATAAACACACATTAATCCTTATTTCAGGTTTCCACGCTCAGAATTCTCACTTTTACACAAGTCTTTAAAGGGACTATATTGGTGCTGCGCACAATAACGTGTGGGCAATAGAAAAGTGTCTATTGTACCATTTTTATTCAATTATTTTCACTTATTTATTATTTTTATTACTAAACTTTTGTGTAAAAATGTTTTTTTCTACTAAGAAACTTGAAACTTTTGTGAACTTAAAAAAAAAAACAAATTTGTAACTATTCAGTTATGTGTTACTTAATAAAGTCCTAAAAGAGTAAACAATGATATTTTTGTCATTTTTTTCAGAGAATAAGATAAAATGTATTTTATTGTGGTATATTGTGATATGTATCGTTATTGTCATATAAAATAATTTATATCATGATACATATTTTTTTCTATATTACCCAGCACTGGCCCTATTATGCTTTACTCAAAGCTTTCAGAGTAACATTTTTTATCGGCATAATTCAACTTATAGACGATTCTGCCTGAGCCTCATTTTAAATCTCAGGAACATTATTGTTAATTTTGACCAAATCTTTATAAATACTATTGTAAATTTCCAGAGACAGAAAAGCATCAAAAGTGAGCTTTGCTGCATGGAATCGTAGTGATTAATATTGATACTAAAACTTCTGCAAATGCTTTCAAGTAATCCATAGAAACACTTCTATAGAATAGTTCTGAATAGTGAAAAAATGCAAAAAAGCCTAAAAGCTTATGATAGGTCAGCCATTTTTCCTGGCATCTTGTTCTGTTGAAGTCTGTTCAGGATGGGGGAGCAGCAGGGTTCGCCAGTGGCGAGACTTTTAACTCGAGAAATGAATATTTCAGCACACAGGATAAGTTACCTCAGGCTGTCATTACTCATTCCTGTGTACTCAGCTGAGCTGCACTGTGACAGATTCTTTTATAGTGATTTAGAAACATTTCACACAATAACGATAATAATAATAATATTAAAGAAAAGATAATTTGTGCGTAAAGTCATCCATCTGAAATTATGCTGCATGTACACATCTTCCTGCAGAAATGGTTGCATTTTCTGACACCTTGCATGAATCCAGAACATGCACAGCAATAGCAGACCGTCCTCTATCTGTTCGATCATCCAGAGACTAGACGGGGAGCTGCTTCACTAATAATTAATGCAGTAAAGGGTTTGAGGCTCTGTTTTACATCCAAATGAGCTTTTAGATCTCATTATGTAACCACACTCCTGAAGGTTTGAGAAGGGTGGAAAACAGTATCTTATCGTTTATCCAATGTTCTATAACCGAGAGCAAAGCAGCAGTTTGCTGCTAATTTGATTATCACTTTTTTATTCTTATCTGTAATGGATTTTATTGTTGATTTAATAGGATTTAGGCTTTTTTTGTGATCATTTTTCTGTTGTTCATTATCATGTAAAATCAAAACAAGGCATCAGAAACCATTTGCTGACATCCTGGAGCGTATAGGAAAACAGAGGCTTTCAGGTTTTTTTAACACATAGAAACAGAATTAGGACAATGTTTTCTATTAAATGGAAAAAATGTTGTTAAAATAAAAACTTCTTGAAATGAAATAAAAAGTGAAGAAATGAATACAAAACAGTCAACAAACCAAAAGAAACAAAACTAAATACAAATTTTTAATAATTATAAAAAAACACCAAATATTATATACACCAAAGTTATTGTGTGTATATTCAGTGGTAAAAGGAGGAATAAGATGCAGGAGCACCAAAGTCACAATAGAAAAGTTGTTTTTGGATTTTTAGTTTTCGTAAATCTGCTCCAGCTGAAGATCTTATCAAACATTTTATTTTGAAAAGAACTTAAAAGAGCTGCTTTAGTAAGTAAAAAAAAAGTTAATTTAATAAAGAAAACCTGCATTTTAGAGATTGTTTTAAAACTATTTTTTTTATAAATTAATGGCTTAAGTCACAAAAACACAAATAAAGTTTATTTTTTAAACTTTGAGGTGGGGACTCTACGGCTCTCGTTGGATTTTAGTCCACACGAAATGGGATCATACCAGTGGCGGGCCGTGCATTTCACACCTAGGCCTTCAGTAGTGCTCCATCTGAATCAACCCAACCCTCAATAACTATTTTATGG
>NC_050518.1:19600465-19601383 GCF_002922805.2 Oryzias melastigma | reverse complement strand
TGAGTCTGCAATAAATGACTAGATATTGCCGTCTTTTCTGATGAGCAGCACATCTCCTCTGTAGCTACGGTAACCAGCGAGCTGAACCTGGGAGTCCAGCAGTTATTATTAAACATGGAAGCTCCGTGTCAGCTAACCCCAGAATGAATTTGATCCAAAGGATTTACAGCATAAAGCTGCAAAGGGGGAGATAAGACCTTTTAAAATGAGATTGCCTCTGGATGAGTGCAGGACCCAGGGACCGACCCCGTGGCCCCCTCCCCTCCTCAATTTACCAGCTCTGCAGAAGCATTCAATCGCCGCCTCCTGCTAACACTCCCCAGCAGGAATAAACACACCTGTCTGTCAAAGGCGCTCCGACAGCTCCCATTCAGCAGCTCCCTGGAAAAACAGCAGCGGTCATATCGGCGGCTGCAGCTCACCTAATCTCCCCAGGCTTTAAACAATGAGTTTGTCAGGGATCCCGCATGCAATTCCAAAAGCTAAAGTGGGTCTCAAACTGGCAATTGATTCCCAGAAACACCTGTCTCCCCTCCGGTGTTTTTACACTCGCAGAGAAGCTCTGGAAAGCTTTAGAGCAGAGCAAAGAGCCCTGGAAGCTTCTGAGGCAAATTTATTTCTATGTGGGAAGTTTAATAATTGAGTAGCAGCTTCTGTGGGTCATTAATGTCAGTACTCTGCTATTTGGATGTGTATTATTATATTCAATTTGGGGGATTTTACTATGCAATTTGCCTTTAAAGACCCACTCTGATAAAAATCAGTTTTTTGGTGTTTTCAACAAGTTCTTGTGGCATTTTTCTCATGATGGAGGACACATAGGAAGAAAATTGAGCTCAAAATTGCACTTCTGAGTATTTTTGCATTCAATTTACTGTGAAACAGGAGCAGATGGAGAAATGTAGTTGGAAAAAGAGC
>NC_050518.1:19580813-19600407 GCF_002922805.2 Oryzias melastigma | reverse complement strand
GCTCCACGCCAACAGCCCCAACAGAAACCATCTTCTGCAAAATTAGCTTTTTTTTTGTTTTGTTTTTATGGGCAAAAAAATGGCAAAATATTAGTTAAAAGACTACTGGTTATACCTTGGAAATAGATCAAAAGATGATTGGAGGGGAACTTTGGTACATGCACTTTTGTTTTGTAATCTTCCAAAGAATTGATGAACATTAATTGGCCTGTAGCACATTTTACTAAGATTTCTATAACTTTCCTTTATTGTTTTTCTTTACTAAATTCTAAAGTTCTTGTTTAATTTTATTTTTTAAGAAGATTTTTTTTTTTGTTGAAATCAACTGCTGCTGTTAAAAGTTAGATGTCCTCTATTTATCTAAAAGTGTGTTATTTTATAATCAGCCATAATTCAGACTTTGTGTCAGGGTTGGGGGATGAAGGACCCAAATGCAGGAGACCAGACTTGTTGGCATAAACATTTACTAAATCAACTTAAACATGGCAAAACTAGGAGAACAAACCAGTCCCATGACAGAACAGAGAAGAGCAGATGACCTGACAATGAGAACTGAAAAACCAGACACTTAAATAGGCTAAGGGCAATTAACTAAATGAAGACAGGTGAGGATAATTAACCTGAACATGGTGAAACTGACAGGGAAAACAGAACATGACCAAACAGAAGCCCTGAATCAAGACACTTTGTCTTGTATTCAAGATGTAAGAAAAGAGCAATAGTCTTTCCGGTCAGGACTTGTAATCCTAAAGAAGAAGCACTAAAAGAGTTAATGTTGTATAAACAAATCAGAAATATGCAGGGAAATTACTTTTATTTCATTTAATTAAGGAGAAAAAAAACAATTTTAGGCAGAGGGAGACAATTCATACACTGAGAAAGATGGAGACCCACTTCAAAGTACATTTTTGGTATTTTTAACATGTTTTTGTGGCAATTTTTCTGAGGATGGAGGACATTTCTGAGTATTACTTTGATCAAATCGTGATGGATCAGGAGCAGATAAAAAAACCTCTTGTTTGAAAAAGATCTCAGTTGTGACGCAGGAGCTGAAATGGGCGGGCTAAAGTCTCCCTGTTCCATTTTGATGCATCCAATTGTAGACAAATGGATCCATAAATGTCTTTGCTGAAATCAAACTCAAAACTGTACGGCTTATAGCTCCAATATCGCTCGCCAGTTTTGTTGCACCTCTAATGTTCCTTTCGGGTTGGGAGGATAACATTAATGTGAGGGTATGGTGGTGGGAGAGAAAGGGTTGATGGGAAAATATGGAGACAAAATAGTATCATTCCCATTTGTGCGTGCGTAGTTGTTGATATTTGCGTAACTTTGAAAGTGTAGGTGCGTGTGTAATTCTTGACTCATACAATACATTTGTGCATATAGGTACAAAAATTATTAAATTAAAAAAATACAACTTACATATGCACAGCTTAAAATTACAACACCTTGAAACTAACAGCACACACATCTTTAAAACTACGCACCACCTGCTTGTTATACACACACAAAACCACATTTATGCACAAATCTGATGTGAGACTCACGTCTCCATGAACAAAAAGGTTAATCCGTAAGTGATGCGTTTAAATGCTGCTTGAAAGCTCGGTCATCAGAGTTTACTTTTCAGCTGCTTTGAATTTAGATTGAATATTATCTGGTGAAACTTGACATTTTCCCACTTTCTTAAACAAATAATGCCCGATAATGAATACAAAAAAGTATAAATAAGCATTTTTAAAACACTTATCCCTTTAAAAATAAAAAAGTTTTCCAGAAATGTTTGTACTTGTGCACAAATGTATTGTATGAGTTACAAATCAAGAATTACACATGCACCAACAAATCCAAAGTTATGCTCAAATCAACAACTGTAACAAGCACAAATGGGAATGATGCTATTCGCTCTCAAGAGAAATGGCCAACAGTCCCGCCCACAACACCTCGGTATTCCCCTGGAGGAGCGGGACGAAGTGAACAGGGAGAGGAGAGTCTTGATATCCTTGTTTAGATGGATGGATGGAGGGAGGGAGGGAGGGAGTCCAGAAATGTCTGTAAAGCAAGTAGAGAAAGGAGGAAAGAAGAAGAAGGAGCTGGACTTTAAGTACTTAGTCAACAATATAGAATAATGGAGAGAGTGTGGTAACGAGGTGATAAAAGAGTGTCAGGAAGAATGAAAGGAAGGAGAAAACATTGGTGAGAGCATCCATGTTGTTGGTTTAAATACAGTAGCTGCTGGCAGTAGCAGAAATGGAGATGTCGAGGTTCTCTTTGAATCTTGACATTCAGATGGATGGATCGGATCAAGAATGAATCCATCAGAAGAACTGTTTTGGGGTTTAGACAGTGATTATGTAAAGGATGCTGAGGTTGGAGGACCAAAGGAAGACAAAAAAGGAGATTTCTGCAGTCACGGTTGGGTGTTTGATGTGAACAAAGAGGATGTAGAGGATAAGGTTAGATAGAAGGAGATGATTCGCTTTGGCGACCCCTAAAGGGAGCAGTAAAAAGAAGGAGGTCACAGAATCCATGTTTCACAAACAAAAAATCAGCTTACTGGAGAAAAACTGTCAGTAAGGCGATTACTTGAGTACAAATAGATATATTGACTTCTAATATCATCCCACTGGCAGTTGCATTGTGGGTATGTTTCCTTAAAGCGTGCTGCATCGCTGTACTCAAACCAAACAGAGCAGCTCTGCTGTCTTTCATGGTGCTGCTTTCCTGCCAGGCTGTATACTGTCAACTCACGCCTTCTCAAATGTGAAGCTTATGTTTTTCCCTTATGTGCCGTTGTATAATACAATCAGAGAAGGGCAAATAGGAGCCCTCTGCAGACGAGGTTCCAAAGCCATTAGATAAATCAGTCGGGCAGAAGGAAGGAGGAAGAGGGGGGAGGAAGGCTGGGGTGTAAATTTCCGAGCATGTGAAGCCATTGCCTCCCACACTTGACATAGTTAATCATGCAGCTCGCTCTGACGTCCATAAATAGCCTCACATTAGTCAGTTAACACTGGCTCAGCAGTCTCGACAAAACACATAGATGAGGCCACTGTGACTCTACAGTGAGACCGATCAGCAGTCATGTCCATACAGAGGCCGTGCACTGGCAGAGTTAAGACACTTAAGCCATTAAACCTGCTCTGTGTATGACGCCTGCTGTGGAGGCATCTGATCTTCACCCACTGAGAGGGAAATGATGGTTTGCTGATGGGATGAACGTTTGGCTGAGACCATGCAGCTCAAGCAGCCCTCTGGCAGCACTGCTAATAATCATGGCAGCTTTGAGAGTTGCTACGATTATGAACAGTGTTGAAGAAATTAGTGCATCAAGCCTCGTTAACCAGATGGGGGTTTTTTTTGTCATCTGGACATTTTTGAGCTATATTTGAAGTTTAGAGTTTGGCTTCGTTGGAGTTTTTAATAGCAGCAAAATATAACACAACCATGTCATTTCTGAGTTAGAAAATTAATTTCAGAGTATTTTTAAACATAGATTACTTGGAAAATACTTTGGAGTTTAAATGAAGGAAATTATGCAATTTTTTTTTTCAAATTGGGAGAATTAAAGTTGTCAAAACTGACTAATCTTTATTTGCATTTGGTTTTATCTTCATCAATAACAATAGCTTTGAGCCTTAACATCAATTTTAAAAAAACTTTGCCAACGCTGCAATATTATGAACATTTATATAGACAAATTGTGTTTGTGGTATTTTAACATGTTCTTGTGACACAGAAAACAACTGTTTATTTTATTTTATTTTGGCTAAAAATGGCGTAATTGTGCTAAAATTAAAACGTTCCAAATTTACATCTAATGTCACAATTGGTCACACGTAAATATACATGGAAAAAGTGAGAAAAGCTGTGGCCTTTTATGTGAAACTTTAACAAATGTATCATGAATGAACCACGTTAAAACCACAGAAGAAGTACAAATAAACCACACAAAGAACGTGTAAACCAGCATTTTTTCATTGTAACGTTCAGAGCACTGAGCAGAGATCATATTGCATCAATAGCCGTCGCGGACCCTTGTGATGCTTTGTTTTAAGTTTTACTCACTCGGATTCCCCTGGGTCCACAGGATTTCTAATAGGCGGCAGCTGGGGCAGAATGCCAGGAGGGGACCCCCGCTGAGACAAGGGACCCCTGATGGGAGCTGCAGCTTGGGAGAGCCATGAGAAGGACCTGTCGTGGGTCAAGATTCTCATCTGCGCCCGCCGTAAACAACACCCTTTTGCGACCCATCTTCCGGGCAGCACTGGACACCACCCTGTGAGAGACTCATACCCCACTCAGCCAAGTCAGACGGGGGGAGACCCCCACACTTGGTATAAACCAGAGGTCTACAACCTTTTATGCTGAAAGAGCCGTTTGGTCCAGTTTCTTATGGACCGAATCCCAGTGAGAGCTGCAAAGTTTCACTTTTGTGGCCGTTAAGCCATTCATTTGGAAAATATAGCTTTGAAATTTTCTCTACAATTGAGTTTTTCAACATATAACAAATTTAACTTATTTCACTTTTGACGACATCCAAGTTTCTTTCAAAATAAAACACATCCGTGTTTAATCAGATCCTCCAGCTGTAGCAGATTTACTTTAAATAAAATGCAAGAAACATAAAAATTTATTTTATTAACTTTTGTGTTCCTTGACCCTTTTTCTTCTTTTACTAATGAATAAAAACATCAAATCAGTGTAGAATCCAAATTATTTTAAAATCTATACACGTAAATGCAATAAGATAATGTCGCTCTAATAAACAACTCTGACAGTAGATTAAACCTTTTACCATCTTTTTAATCAGTTAGGCCTAACTGAAAAGTAGAAAATCTAAACACAAATTAATTAATTTGTTCATTTTGAAGTTTTCTTCAAAGCCAAAGAGCCACAATGAAGGAATAAAAGAGCCGTATGTGGCTCCAGAGCTTCAGGTTGTAGACTCCTGGTATTGACAGATGGAGGTGAAAGAAATGTATAAATCAGTCATACAATACGTGAATGAACAAACCGTGCATTGTGCTGTCTACATGCAAATAATTAGTGATTTGTTAAGCAACTTGTGTTCAATAGCATGTTGATGAAACGAGCTTTGTAAATAAAGTGATTGATTGATTGATAAAATACATGAAATACAGAAAAAAACTGCGTAATTGCCAACAGACCTAAAATTTTGAACAGCTCAAAGCCCAATTCACATGAAGACCTTTCAGCTGAAACCCTCGACGGACATCAGTGCACAATGATGAATGACGAACACAAGACACACTTATGAATTACGTGTATTACGTGTGTATCACAAGTCGGAAATTACATTCATGGACAATAAGTAAATTGGACTTAGCGGCAGTGTTACTCGACCTTTTGGAGATTTTATTGGTAGCTGTATATTTTATATAAGTGAGGCGCCACAACCTTCTAAAATTTATTCACTGAATTAATGTATAAATGCAAAATTGCAACAAAAAAGCGGCATCTTATGAAAACAGAGACAAGGAAAGACCATGAAAGCAGCTGCTAAGAATAGAGCTTAAAAAAACCTGCTCTGGATTTTTGTCCATTGTATTTTGTCCCAGATATTTTTAGATAGATCTTCATGTTCATTTGATTAGCTTTAAATAAAATCCCAAATAGCTTCTCCCTGTCAGTATTGTGTTACCGGTCTCTGTATTGAAAAAAAAAGTGTTTAAATAAATCACAATAATGAACATTTAAAACTAATGTTGAACTCTTAATGCGAAGCACAGATCACAGCAGCTCGTTTCATCTCATCGATTTGGAAGTTAATTAGTCGTTAGACAGTTTGACACTTTCTGCAGAGAATTTTAATCATGTTTTGGTGCTGCTGCAGCACTGTTTTCAGAGAGGATGAACTGTGCAAATGCCAAATTGATATTGCTTGTGTAAGCCAGGGCAGACAATTCTGGCTCGTTTGTTTCACAAAAACATTAGCATGCAAAAAATGTATTGTTTCACAAAACCATTGGATTATATTATGAATCCCTAATACCTGAAAACAAAAATGTCTTATGAAAAATAATAAATCCTTAATTGCAAATGGGTAATTAGAAAAACTTTCCCAATGACACTCAGCTTCTGTTTGTGGAAGTTTTAGGATATATAATGTAGGATGGTGCCCAATAAGTTATGTATTTTTGTTTTTTGTCGTGTTTTTGTGTTCCACCTGCTGTCATAGCCTCACCTGCTTTCAGTTGCTGATTACCTACAGCTGGTTTGACTGAAGTAAACATCCTCAGTGTATAAAAGCATCTGGTTTTCAGTTTATGCTAGTCAGGTCATCTGTTATCTCTGGTTTTTTATAATAAATTTTTCCATAGTTGTTTAACTTAGCAGTTGGCCTGGTGAAGGACTGGCATGCAGGAAACCTGGGTTTGCTTTCAATAAGCTTGATGCAATATTTGTCCTTAAAGGGCTGTCTAATCGTGTCTGGTTCTCCCTGTGCCTTGAAAACAAAAACTGCAAACAATAACTACATTTGTTAAAGTTTGTCTTACAGCTTTAACATTTCTGTCATTTTAGGTCCTACAACACCTGACAGGACTTAAAGAAAATGTCTTGTTAGTCACGCTAAATGAGAAATGTATGGTGTATTTCTTCTCTTCATATAAAACAGATCAATTTAATCACTCCGTATAGCTTTTAAGCACTATTCCATGCTTCTAAAGTGAAATGAAAATGACTGAACTCTAAAAAAAGAAGCTAATAAAAATAAGAGAAGAAAAGCGTGTGGGTTCCTTTGGTCTATATTTTAATTGAACGAGCCTTGAATATCTGTAGATAAAGAAAATGATTAAAGTCTCCCTTTGAGCAGCTAAAGACACAGAGGACTGTGTAAAATCCACATCCTTGCAGATAAAATCAAGAAAACTGGAACTAGCATTAAAAAAAGATTTCCACTGAAAAAAAAACATTTGATTACATAATAAGGAATTAATGAACCTCTTGTTTGTTGTGATATACGGAACAAATCAGCTGATTAAAATGTCTCACGGCAAATTTACAACACGAGACTGCAGGCTACAACAACACAGAGTGGTTACCTAATGCCATTAAATGATCAATCAAACCACTGTCTTATCAAATACGCCTGGATTATCAGTGTTGTATAATCTTCCAAGTTTAGTTCTAAAGAACATGAAATATTAGTTTTGATAGTTTTAGCTTTTGTTTAAAATGTTACACAAAGTCCCTGCCAGGTTCATGAGTCCATGTCTGTGTTGTTCTTGCAAGTTGTTGAAGCATCCTCTGCCATTCTAAGAAGAAGGAATTTTACATTTAACTTTGGCAATTTCAAACTATTCAAAAAAGCAAACCTTCCCTGAAAGACAAGTTAATAGGTAAAAAATAAAAGTGGCCTCCAGCTTCTGCCATGTTGTTCCACATAAAGCAACAGATGAGAAGGGGAGCGACTGCTTGTTGGCAGGGCTGGGTTGATGAAATCGAATAATTGATTTAAGTTCATTTAAGCTTAATAGATCAGTAATCAATCCATAAAAAGAGATCAACATAGCGCATAAAGGTAAAGTACACTAGCTTGATGCAAACATTTAATAGAATTTCCAATGGGATGGCTAATGATAACGCTCAGTCGACCTAAACATACATTGCTGACTAAATAGACATCTTTATATACTCACAGGCATGAATTTTCCAAATTCTTTGAAGGAAATATTTTTAAGTAACCATTTTTGGTGTAAAACTTTATGAACTAGATCTGCTAGAGTTCAGTAAAATAGCCAGATTTGCTAAATTAAATATGGGTTAGACTTTACAAGCAGGTTCTAATTGATAAAAACCTTTATTGACAACGATTATATGTACAGTATATGTAAGGTTTTAGAAATTCCTGCTGATGTCTGTACAAGGTCTGAATTCCTATGAGCTTTGGAGCTCTGCATTAAATTTGTTTTATAACACCACGGTCCATAAAGTTTAACAGCACGACAGCAAATTGTCTCTATCAGCAAACACACAAGGTGAGCGAACTTCATGTGCGTCACAGGCCTTCACTCTCATGATGTGGCAGCTCAAGTAGGGTCCAGATCCTGCTGCTAAATGACCCTCTGTGGAGACCAACTGTCCACTCGCAGAAGAAGACTTGTATTAAAAAGCAGCGGCTGGAAAATGAGCAATCCCAGTCGGTTAACCCAAGGGAGACATTAATGTTGAGGGTGGAAAGAAGAATGGTTTGCAATTTCATGTTTTTTTTTTTTCCTACCTCGCATAGTCACAGAAATGCACTTGGAAATAAACTGTGCTGAACACCCACCATGTGTCTCAATCTATCAGTGCTGCATCATAAAGATTAGACAGAAATGAGGCCATTAAACAGGAATTCAACATCCACAAAGGCTAAAGGGGAGGATGTAGAGGAAAATATACGTCAAGTTCTGTGAAGGAAGGGTGGTAGAAAGGAAAAAAAAATGATGTTCAGAGAAAGAAAATAAAACACATCTTTAAACAATGTATGTGCAGATTGTTTTCTGTTTTTTGCGTGTCTCTAAAAGGTTGGTTGTTTTGTAAATTCCCTAACGGGCTAACGCGTGGTGGCGTTGGGCTGTGTGTTTTTTTAAGTGTTTTACTAACAAGGTTGGAAGTACGTGTAGACCTTTAAAGTTTGGTTTAGACGTACTCATGTTTTTTCACGTGTTGCTAATGAAACGGGAATTTTTGGTACAGATTATTCAATTCCACCAAATTCAGTGTCAATAGTTGCTATTGTGAACATTCCTGCCTGGGCGTAGGTCTGTCCGAGGGTACTTGAACTCACCATGATCAAGCAATAGGCGCTAATGAGCATGCGCACTCAGACTGCTGTGGGCCGTCGCTGAGGTAAAACGTGCTCCTCCTTGTGTCCGTTTTTTTGTAATTATATTATGTCTTAAACTGGTTGTTGGTTTGTTGTAACGAGACCTAACCAAATTAGGAATTGTGAAGTGTAAATTTTCTGTAGTTTTTTGTGTTAAATTTTTATTAGCCGGTCTAAACAAGCTAAGGCGCGATTTTCGCGCCATTTTTCATGGCTGTTTATGTTAGCTTTTTCTTTTTTTTTCTTTCATTTTTCAAATGTTAAGGGGAAACAGGTGAAAACTCAGGACAACAGTGTCATTTTTTCTATATACCAGGTACAGTGTTGTTTTCTCTTTTTACTATTTTTTTTTTCTTGTTTTATTTTACGTTCTGTGGGGGGAGGTGCCACGCTCACATTGACTGCTGGGGGCCCTGGCTGAGGGGGAGATGAAAATGTTAGGACAACAGTGTCATTTTTTTTTTCTTTCCTGTTGACCAGATTAAAGGCAGCTGAATCAACGTCCAAGCGTGATCTTTATTCACTGGAGCACACATTGCAGAGCAACAAAGTCAAACCAGTTACACTGACAAGGTTGGGAGTTACAGGTATTGTAAATTCACTAACGCAGCTAACATGTAGCGGTGTCAGACTCTGTTATTTTTACCTGTTCAGGTGTGTACAGGCCGTCTGCGCCAACTCGTGTGCAAGCGGCCACTTTCAATGCAGTGTTCATGCAAACGAATGTGAACCAGAATTTGGGGCATCTTTGGCCCGTGATCGCACGTCGCTACGCAAGTTTTTAAGTCCTGTTGAGATCTCTAAGAACAAATTGGGCGTTCATTGATTTTGTGCTGAAAGTTCAACCGGTTGAACATGTTCATTCTAAATTTCCAATGTAGCACTATGTTCCATTTGGGACTCACATTTAATATAGGCACATAGTGGTCCCTGCTTGAAAACACAAAAGTACCAACAGTTGTAAGCATGATCACAAAGGAGAAAGTAATAATTAGGGTTTGTGCCCAGTTGGAATAATGTGACACCAAGATGGGCATTTATATGAACAGAGCTGTGAAAACAAAAATCCTGGAGCCAGATTTGCAGGATTCGTACCGCTTAGACTTTTTGCTCTGAGGCTCTGTCTGTTGAAGGTGGCGGATGAGAGCTAGTAAACAGTAAAAACACAAAAGAAGAAGAATCTCTTTCCTGCCGCTACCTGTGTGTCTGGTGTTAGTCCAGTGTGTTCACTACTGGCTGAATGCATGTTTTTATGAAATCGTATAGTGCACATTCTTGAACGCACCAAACTTGGTTGGTGTGAATGGAGAATTACGAACAAGGTTAGTGCAGTCAGAGTAATGTTTGTTTGACATACCAGTCTGTTTTCTCTGTGAGTTACAGGTTATACTCTAACATGGCTAATGCTTGTAATGTGGCTAACTTACAGCCTGTTACAAGCAAGTTCTAGAATTTGAGCGCAATTAGTAAAGTCTGACTGACTGACTTATCTCTGACTTTTTTTGTCTCGCCCACTGCAAGCATTATGTCTCTGATCCGACCGTCGGAATTGTTTACATAACTTTACAAGTGTGAGAGGAACCTCCACTGCATATGATAACTTCTGACCTCTGCGATCTGCTCTCTCCGGCACTCCAAATCCCTTTCGTTGGGTTCAGCAGGTTATGGTGTGAACCTACATGAGTTCGGCATTTCGCAAGGTTGGCAGCAGAGCCTTTGGCTGCAGCTTTCCTGTAGCCAGAGGGAGTCTTCGACCGGAGCTAGACCGCTCCCATGTCGTACCTGAGCTGTAATTGTTGCCGTGGAATCTCTGGGTATAGTTTGGTGCACCTTTTTACATTTTGAAAATAGATAATTCATTGATAGTTTGCCTTATAATTTGGTGTGCCCTATAGTGCGGAAAAATAAATAAGAACATTTTAAATTGATAAGCATTGCATAAATCTATAATGTTAAACCATATGGTGTCTAACAAAATCTTGACACTTTTTAGAAGAGAAAAATACGGTTATTTTGTTCTTAGTTGTTTTTTTGTATATAACTTAAAATGTCATGGTAAAAAATAGCTTTTGTGTTAAATAATTCATTAAGTAAGGGATAATACCCGACGAAGTGTGCGTTATGAGAAATTAACGCACGACGCGGAGGCCTAAACCGTCCTCCGCTTCGCGTCGGACGGTTGCCTCCGTGAAGTGCGTTAATTTCTCATAATGCACTCTTCGGAGGGTATTATCCCGCTTATACCATGGTCTTTACAAAATAAATAAACATTTAATCAATATTTAGTACTTTATTCTTGTTATTTCTTTGGTTTAGCTCATTTTTTCACACAAAGCGGACTATTTGATCATCCGTGATGCGGTTTGTTGTCACGGTGACATGGAACACAGCATGAAGCCAGAAGCCGTTACAGACCTCAGCTGCAGCGGTAAAGTGTCGCTGTTTTGAAAGAAAGACCCGGACAAATTAGGATATTTTTCTTCTTTTTCTGACGTTAATCCTTCAGTGAGCAGCTAGAACATAAACGGAACACAATCAGCTTCTGTCTGTGTTTCATTTCACGGCAGGTTCGTTCTTCTGAGCTGCTCTAAAATGAGAAACTCCCTCTTGTGGTGAAACAGAAGACTACACCTTTCATGTCGAGTGGTGTTTTATTAGAAGGAGAATAACTAATTTGTCAATATTAATTTACCTTACAAAAGGAGAGGAATATAAATTCTGGTCGCTACAATAAGTTGAATAAAGCATCAGTTCAGAGAGAAAGTTCATCCATTACTGCTTGTTTTGTCCAGACGATGAAGGAAAATGTGTTTTAAAGAAGCCTGCGCAGTGATATCGAACGTTTGGTCTGTGTGACCGGAACTTCTTTTTTAGGTGTGCGTTATTACTGTGCATTATCAGTTTTTAATGCACACCCAGCAGCCAATCAGAATCGAGTATTCACCCAGACCATGGTATAAATAGTAGTACTTTATAGTATTTTCTTAGCTTTGCAAATGATTTGATCAAAAACATGAATGTTTTTCAGTATTTGTCATCATAGATTTTTCTCAGAGGAGTTCCTTAAATTAAAAACTGCAAACATAGAAGCAGCACTCCTCCTCTGACAATAGAAAGGTTGTATAAACCTGGCATCCTTATTTAAAATTGAGGCAGCGAGTCTCTGTTTTTGCCGGAGAACATTCCTGAGCTGAAATAAAACCCATCGATCTGTGAGGTTTTTTGTCATGGACTCCAACTCTTTTAAAGCTCACTCAGCAGTCTTTTTGTCGTGGAGTGTAAGTCAGGGATTTCTTCAAGAGCTCAGAACAGCATAAAGGTTTCTGCTGAAAGAAAGTCATCAGAGGATACACCATCTGTGCGAATTATAAAAGGATTTTGTGCAACAGAAGAAATGTAAATGAAGTCTACCTCTTCTATTCTCTGTCAGCAAATGTATAGTTAAGCAGAGACGTGGTTTTTATATTGAGAACATTTACAGTGAAGCTGATCCAGCAGTAAACCACAAGCTTCATACTTTTTAAAACACTACACTAGCTTTTCTCACCTGGTTTTCTTATATTCAAAACACATCAGGGCCCGTTGAGCTGGTTGCTCGAGGCTCAGATAAATGGCGCTGTTAGTGGTCACTTTGGGTGACTCACTTGTTTACGACCCATTTTCTTGTTGTAATATATGCTGCTCGTCTTTCAGGGCTCTCACGAAGCGCACGAGAGAGATTCTCTTGGGTAAACACACCTTAGTCACAGCTTGTACAGAACATGATGAAAGGATTCACAGATGTTCCCAAGGGGATGCACACTTTCTCAGTTAATGACAATGTTTCAGCAGCTGGCTTTAAAACCTGTGCATGTTTCCACATCAAACCAAAGTTTCACATTTTTGTTGGCGTTATTAAAAATAACACACAAGCACAGTTTATACTAAAAACTATACATATATTTGCATGGTGGTGTAGTGTTTAGCACTCTCGGCTCACGTTGAGAATCCCGACTGGAACCTTTCTGTGCTGAATTTGTGTGTTCCCCTTGTGCGCTTTCCTCTGTGCATTTCCATTTTCACCCATGGTCCATAAACAGGCTTTATAGGTGACTCTAACATGTGCCCAGGTGTCTGAATATTTGGTTATGTAGCTCTGCAAAAATACTGGTGACCTGTATGGAGTATATTCTGACTTTGCCCAACAGTTCCTGGGATAGGCTCCAGCAACCACATGACCCCAAAAGGGTTTCAGCAGGTTTAGAATCTGGATTTTATTGAGTTTCTGGATAATAAACAGCATCAAATCAAAATATAGAAATGCAAAATATAGTAAAACAGTAAATGTTGGTATTTACTGTAGGTTAACTGAAGCTGTCATAATTTGTATGTCTTGAAACAAAATATTTCTGCTTTAATGTTGCTAATTCGTAAGGATGGTTTATGAATCAAGATCAAAATTTCACAGAAAAATCTAGCAAAAGCCATTAAAATGACTGTTTTGATTTGGCACTTAACACCCAACATCAGAACATTTCAGACGATAAAGGAGCCCACAGAAAGTTTGTTTATTACAGTTTTCATGTGGTGAAATTCATAAGTGTGTCTGCAGGGAACTTGTAAAAATAACGAAATTCGGCTCTCAATATCCACAAACATTCACATCACCAAAGACTTTTATTTACCAGCCAGCAGTGGATGCAGTTTATTTACACATTTTACCATTTGATTTTATAAAATCAAGATTTCCTTATTTACTTTTGTTGCATTAAAAGTTTTAGAAAGGAGAGTTCTATATTCAATAAAATGAGAGTCTTTTGGATAAGAGGCTTAATGTCTTCAACTTTAAAATTTTAGTTCGGATGAACTTTTTAAATTTGTAGTTTTCAATGGCAATAAATGAATGAAAGTCTTTACAAATAGTTTTTCCTTGTATTTTAATTTGTTTTACAGTGTTGTAATAATTCAATAATGCTCCATCAAACATAAAATCCTATTAATCTTTGCTTTTGTTAATCGTTTGAGAGTGTGCTGTGTTCTTAAAGTGATTCTTGGGTTTGATTTCTTGCAAATATTGTAATTTAAAATTTTAGGTTAATTTCATACTTACTGTGTGAGGCCAAACACCTTTTAAACCAAATAAAATTATGATGGCAGCTACAGCTTTCTGTGACAGAATTCCTGAACTTGGGTTAATCCACAATCCTCATAATTGCTCTTAAATACATACTTACATAAGTACATGCGCTCTCATCTTTTTAGTGATACAGTCCTAAAGGACAGAATGTCCTTTTTCAAAAATAAAAATGCGAAACACACCAGCGGCTGACACCAGTACTGGTTAGGGGTGTCAGCTTGTTGTAATGAGGCCTTGTTAATCCTGATCAGTGTCCTTCACTAATGAAGCTATTCGTCCTGTTGAGTTGCCACAGGAGCTCCGGGCCATGCTGCTTTTACTGCAGCAGCCACAGATGCTCATTTTTCTATTTTAATTCACAAGTGGGCAATGGCAAATATTATCTTTTAGTTGATTTTGTTTCTTTCCCAGCTGGTGTCACGTAATGTACACTGAGTTTTATATTTCTCACATTTGTAAAGCCTTTTACAAGTATAGGCTATTATACAACACTTTAAGCTATTTAATTATTAAAAATGTAATTATTTTTTAATAGTGCCAGTTGATTACCAATTATTTTTCAGACTATAAGTCGCCCCGAAGTATAAGTCGCAGCAGCAAAACTAAATAAATAAAATAATAATAAACAAGGAAAAAACATACATTGCACTGGAGTAACAGCTATTCTTTTGAGACAAATTTATTTAACTAAATACAAGAACAAATGCTGACATTTCATCTTAAAAGTTAAATAATCAAATAGATGACTAATTGACTGAATAAATACATACATCCAAACATATTGATGCTTATTTAACTTGATGAAACATCTGAGGACTCTAGTATATTTTATCGCAACATGAACAGTTCTTCAGATAACTGTTGCAGAGAACATTCTATCAAGTCAACTCAACTCTTTATATCCCTTTAAATCACAAAATCTGCTGAATTCTTCATTATCTGTGTCGCTTTGGTGCAATTCCACCGAGTCTGGTGTAAGAATAAAGCCTAATTTACACAGGTTTGTCTGCAGTCCGTGTCCCTTTGCCTTGCGTGGGGAGTCCGTCTCACAATCATCAGTAAGTTTCCATTGTTTCCATTGCGTCGTCAGTCTTTCCTCCTTGCCTTCCAGAGGAATGGTTTGCCCTTCCCACCCCCATGTTGAGTAGTTCATCTTGCTTTCTCTGCTTGTGGTAGCTTTGTCAACATATTTTTCCTAATCATTTTGATAAAGCAATGTTGTCTTTTCCGCATCCAAACTTTGGCAAGCAGGTCCCATGCCCTATCCATTCTCATAGAGTTCTTGTAAAATTCATGTTTTATGTCATAAATTATGTTTTTTCAATTAACTTTTGTCACCCATGGCAAAAATGAATGACAGTGTTATCCACAGTGTTAACGTGCAGTATCGCATGGGCACGTCACCTTAGATTAAAAATTGTTAAACATTTTATTTTGAAAGTACAACTGAAGTTTTTATTTTGAAATCTGGATGATTCCTATTTCTCTGGCTTCTTATTTTTCTGACACGGCAACGGACTGGAACTTGTACTCAAATGCATAAAACTTGTGTTGCATTTCGGAGGGACGTACAGAAGACACAGACATGACAAACGCGGAGGCAATGTAAGCATTCTGATTGATTAATAAACATTCTATTTCTTGTTACAAACAGACAAGTGTAAATCAGCCTTGAGTGGCACTTCTTCTGCGTTGCTGTCAATAGCAAATACTTATACACACATCTACAATGCCCTCCTATGGTTGTGGCTAATTTTTTAAAAATGAAAGTCACACCTGAGTATAAGCCGCTCCCCAGGTGATACTACTCCAAAAATACCTTTAGTCTGTATTTTACAAGATTGTCACACGGATAGGTATTAATCAGCCATGTTTATTTATGTAGTACTTATACAACATATACTACAACAGGTTATTTAGTATGAAACAAAATACAAACACCTACAATATAAAAATGTAACATAATATCATTTGAAAATTTCAAATTAAACAATGAGGGTTGAGCTACTGCCATGAAAACTTATTAGAATACCCATAGAGGATGGAAACACTGAAGGTCATGGTGATAAAGATATAAATAACAATATGGATAAAATGCATTAGTTTCAAAAATTGTTAAACACATATAAAAGATTTCTTGGTTTTCCGTTTTTTTAATAATTTACACATTTTTTTTCAGAGGCAACAAATTAAAGTTATTTTTTCCTGTTTACAAAAATCTGTTAATGTAACTTTTACTTTGCAAAGAACTTTAAAAAAATATTTAAAATAATAGTGATCAGTGAAATAGAATTATCCCTAAACATTTAAAGATGATGACTTTCTTAGCACAAAAAACATCACATTTTTGTTACATGAATGTTTGTTGTTGTTACTGTAATAATCCTCCTTGAGTATGATTTTTTTACTGTCAGAAAGGCTGCTTTGAAATGTGCCACATTTGCAAGGAAAAGGCATTTCTGCAGTGAGTAGCAGAGCTGAGTGTGTGGGTTGTGCTCATGAAAAATGTACTAAATCTTCTCTCCCAATCTCAAACAGGTTGTTGTCCCTGTTTACTCTACTATTGAGTCTGTGTTGCCTTCAATTATTACAAATCAGATGCCTGTTGGAGAACATTGTTTAAGGTCAGCTACAGTACCTCCATACTGGAGTATGCTGTTCATGTCACAACGACCAACCACAGCAACCTGGTTGAAGAATGAGAAGCAATCTCACAGCAATGTATGACCATGCTGGTAGCCAGCATGAAGAGGAGGAGGTGACAGGTCGTTGTTTCTGTGGATATTTCATTCTACTCACAACTCGTGTGACTATTTGTTGTATGAATTTAATGCTAAAATACAATTTTACTTCTCCAAACTTTTTTCATCCACTGCAAAAACACAGTTTGCTTTGGTGAAGAAGATCTGACTTTCCGGGACTGGAGCTAATCTGAGGAAAGATCATTTTCACACGTTTACTGAGATCTACTTATATTGTTTTTTTTTTTTTTTTTTTTATTAAGTCCCATCCCAATTATCTTTTGATCTATTTTAAAATCATTCCCAGTGTTTTTTTAATTATCATCATACCATGATCTGGATGAATTCTCAATTCTGATTGGCAAACTTTTGCTTCATCTGGATAAAAACAAGGGATAAGAATTTAGCAATAAAAAAAAAACAGCTGCTGCAAGAAAATCCAACAAAACCATACAAGGATACCAGATGCCCTCTGAGAAATATGATTTTAATATAATTGAATTTAATGTCTATATAGTGGACAAAAATCCATTTAACGTAGCCCTCCCTCAGAACATTAAGGTAAGATTTAATGATTTTTCCAAGTCCTCAAACAACATGTGGACTGGATCGGTGAACTCCCGTGAACCCTCTTGCACTCTGGAAGGTGTAAAACTGATCTGCTGTTCCACCTTAGTAGGATCCACCTGGAGATGGCCCCCCTTTTTTTAAAAAAAAAGAGACTACTATCCCAGTCTGCCAGGAAAGAGGCATTTGGCTCTTTTGGATTACCGTATTTTCTAGACTATAAGCTGCTACTTTTTTCCTAGGTTTTGAACCATGCAGCTTATACAAAGGTGCGGCTATTGTGTGGATTTTTCTTCCACTTTTAGGGGAGCTCTAACCGGAAATAGAATCAAAAACAAGAGACAAAAAAAATCTATGTAAATCAGAATAGCCAACGCTACTTTTTCTTTAGCAGATAGGACACTCATGACAAATTACTAACTGTTAATTATTTTCAAATCCTCGCTTCTTTATCATGGAAATCCCATCAAAAAAGTTTGTGTGGTGCACATTTTTAGTAGAAGGCGATGGAGCTTGCTGTCTAGGAAGGAAACGGCACTGCTCTACACAAGCTTAGCATCAATTAATCTATACTGAGACGCTGGAGACAGCAGGTACATACATGTACATTCAAAGTACAAAATTGTTCTCTACATGCAGTAAATATAACATTTTTCAACATAGATATCTGCGGTTTATAGCCCGGTGCGGCTTGTATTTCTTTTTTTTCTTAATTTTCTTAAATTGAGCAGATGCGGCTTATATACAGGTGTGGCTTATAGTCCAGAAAATACGGCATTTTACCTCTAAAATACTTTCGCACAACTTTCATCTCTGATATTTTTTAAATCAGACTGACAGCTTGAGTCAGTGACTGTGAGGCGTGTGCACCTGGAGTACCACGTCACTCGTTACCGTGTTGATCAGAGCCCATTCCATCATATACTGTATCAGCTCATGCAAAGCCTTGGGGTTCCAAAGGCTTATAAAGCAGGTCTGCTATCGACGGAGCGGAACTGTGGATCTCCTCAGATCAGTCAGCGCGCTCCGATATTCAATCAGTCTCTTTCTTTGTATCGATAGGCTCCGCTCCTCCTGGAGGAGTGATCAGTGGCAGGCAGCTGAGGGGAGATGATCAAGGTCTCTCCATGCTGCATGCTGATGAGCTGTAATCTGTTTGCCATCTCCTGCTGGAAGTATATCAGCCAGCTGCGGGGCACACCAGTGGAAATGACTCTCCCTCCTGAACATGAGAGCAGGGAGATTTCCTTATCCCTGTGGAGGGTGTCTTTTTGTAAAACAGTTTTTTTGTGGTTTTAGTGACAAAAGTAATTTCCTAAAAGTCTCCACTCGCAGTATAACCACTTGATGCAGTTCTCAGGGTGAAGTTGACACCATAATCTGCAGAGGGAGCCGTGTGATAAAAGCTGCTCACACTCGGATGTGACACCTCCTGGGCTCCCTGACATAGGATCCAATGTCGTTTTTTTTTTTTTTCCTTCATTCCAGAAGCTTGTTAAAGTTGTCTCTCGGTGGAGGGAATCGCTCTGTTTGCAAAATACATTTAGAATTCCGTCTGAAAGGATCAGCTTCAAACAGAAAGTCAGGGCCAATCTGCGGCGTGCCCACCAATCACTGTCAAACCATCTCCTGCCTCCCTCTGCACGGCAGCGCCGGGTTCTCTGTCTGCTTCCTTCATTGGGGGTGGATGCGGTTTCTTTGGGTTGGTGGCATCAATCCTACAAAGAAGCTTCAGAACTCCTAAACTTTAATGAACCTAGTTCATCCTCTCGTTACCTCTCAATTGCATAACCTTCTTTCTTTTTTCTTTTTTTTATCAATACACGTCAAAACAATGGTCTCCCAGCAACAGTTTCATAAGAAGTTCTGGTAATCACCATCGCCTGCTGTTCAATCAAAGCATATCGCTCCTGAGCGTTGGGTTGAATGAATCCGCATGCTGAGAACAAGATGTTCAAAAATGAAATTGCTATCAGAGCTTGTTATGTAAAAGTCTGTGAAACTACTCAAGCTCAACAGCTTGATTTTATTTTATATTATTTTTTTAGCCCCTCCCATCGCCTCCTCCAGGTCTGAGCTCGGCCTCACGCATCCTCTGAGGCTCCTCGCCATCTGACTGCGACACGTATCATAACAGAGACATCAGTGTCACTTCTGCTCTGTGAGTTTACTTGTAATGATCTTTCATGGTTTGGGCAGGCTGTCAGATCCGTTACTTCAACCTGATTTTAATCAGTGAAAGTAGTCAGCATGCTGATTTTAAATGATGCAATGGTGCAGCTAATCATTAGATCTAATAATCACAAGTAAATAATCAATTCCAGTGTTTTA
>NC_050518.1:19504569-19580729 GCF_002922805.2 Oryzias melastigma | reverse complement strand
ATCAAAGACTTATTACTTCTTTATCATAAGATTTGGAAATCATATATATATATATATATACCGCTCGCAAAAGTTAAAGGAGCACTTTAAAGAAACACATTAGATACATCAAATCTCATTATGAAGTTGGATATCTATACAAATAACGACAGGGCAGTGTCTTAGGAACAAAAGGATGCCAAGTATTTTAATGGAAATAAAAGTTTTCAGCCTACAGAGCCTCAGTTGTGTAGACACCATAAAATCAGAGTGAAATGAAGATGTGGCAGGCTAGTCCATTTTTTCCAAAAATTAATTTCTGCAACTCAAAATGCTTTTCAGTAACTTGTGTGGCCCCTAGAGCTTGTATGCATGCTTGACAACGTCGCAACATGCTCCTAATGAGCCCTCTGTGTGAGGGCACCCTTGAGCTGTTGTACAGTCTGAGGAGCAACCTGGCGGCGCCTAATGGACCCAAACATAATGTCCCAGAGATGTTCTATTGGGATTTAGTCAGGGGATCGTGAAGACCATTCAATTGGTTCAATTCCTTTATCCTCCAAGTATTGCCTGCATACCCTTGCCACATGAGGCCGGGCATTGTTGTGCATTAGGAGGAAACCAGGACCTTCTGCACCAGCGTAGGGTCTGACAATGGGTTCAAAGATTTCATCTGGATACCTTATGGCAGTCAGAACACCATTTCCTAGGCAGTAGAGGTTTGTGTGTCCCTCCATGGATGTCCTTCCCCAGACCATCACTGGGCCACCACCAAACCTGTCATGTTGAACCACGTTGCAGGCAGCATAACGTTCTCCTCGTCTTCTCCAGACTCTTTCACGTCTATCACAGGTGATCAGGGTGAACCTGCTCTCGCCTGTGAAAAGTACAGGGCGCCACTGGAGGACTTGCCAATTTTGGTGTTCTTGAGCAAATGCCAGTCGAGCTCCACGGTGCTGTGCAGTGAGCACAGGGCCCACTACAGGACGTGGGGCCCTCAGGCCACCTTCATGAAGTCTGTTCCTGATTGTTTGGGTAGAGACATTCACGGCAGTGGCCCTCTGGAGGTCATTCTGTAGGTCACGAACAGTGCTCAGCCTGTTCCGCCAAAGGAGCAGGTATCGGTCCTGCTGAGGGGTTGAGGACCTTCTACGGCCCTGTCCAGCTCTCCGAGAATAACCACCAGTCTTTTGAAATCTCCTCCATGTTCTGGAGATTGTGCTGGGAGACACATTAAACCTTCTTGCTGCAGCACATGTGGATGTGCCATGCTGGAGAAGTTGGACAACCTGTGCAACTTCTGTAGGGTTAAAGAATCGCCTCATACTGCCAGTAGAGATAATTATCAAGCCAAAATCAGCACGAGTGGAAAACCAGCCAGAAAAGATCAAGAGGGAGAAACTTGAAATGACCTCCACATGTAACACCAGTCCTGTTTGGAGGGTTTTCTAATTGTTGCCACTGAAGTGCACCTGTTGTTAATTCCATGAACACCAATACAGCTGAAATTGATTAATGAGGCCCTCAGCTGCTTAACCAACCAGAAAATTATCAGACAGGTTTAATTCAATTCATGGCATGATAAAAAAGTGTTCCTTTAATTTTTGTGAGCAGTGTATTACACAATGTTTTACATAATACAACATTTACAATGAAAACCCTTAAATTTTGCATTCTAACACTGTTAAAATATTAGTAAGGATATTTGCATGTCTTTGGCAGTATAAAATATGATGGATAGTTATTTAAATCAATACTTATGTATGTATAAAAATGCTGGCTTTGAACATTTATAACTTTAAGTAAGCTCCTCAATAATTAAACTGTCCTTTTTTGTTATTTAGTGTAAAAAAAATATAGTTTTATGCTGTAAAAATTAAAAACTTTTTTTTTAACAATGAGCACATCCAGTTAATTTATGTTTTAACGTATTACAAAATAACTACATCAGGGATATATTAAGAGTGGATCACAGATTCAGTATCTTCATTATTTTAAATATCTTTTAGAGACAATAGTGTACATGTAAATACAATTTTGTAAACCAAAATAAAAACAATTTTGAAACTAAAAATCATTATTGCCTGAACTGATTTTATGGGGAAAAATAAGTTCCCAGAAGTAATTCTTGTAAAAAGTCTTTATTCTAGGACTATTTGATTCTTGCACATATTCAGGGACATGATTGCAAAAGCAGTGCACATCATGCAAGGATTTTCATTTCAGAACGACTTTGCAGTGTTGAATAATAAACATATTTTTAGTCCTCTTTGTGACTTTTAGGGAACATTTATGTTTTTCAGGAAAATGTATTTTATTTCTTGATTTAAAGCCTGCAGTTTGTAAACAAGCTGACAACAGTCGACCACACTAGTAAAAGCATCTGATTTAAAGGACAAGAAAAACCTGACCATTTAAATAAGAAACATAGAAGATACAGCACATTTTAATATTTGCAGGCAGGAATGCATAAAGCTCCATTTTAGTAAGGAGATTATGCATCCAGGGTTAACCAGATTGTGTGGAATGTTGTATGATATGTGTGCTCAGCAGAGCTCAGGATTAGAGTTCACAAACCTGTTTGTACGTTAAAGCATTCAAGGGGAGCACTGCAGTGTTTAGTAGAGGAAAAGCAAACAGTATTTCTCCTTGAAACAAAGTGCAGCTGCAAAAGACAGCTAAATTGGTTCTTCCACTCCTCTGTTTGTGTTGCCAACATGATGTAAACAGGCTGAGAATGAACAGTCAGTGGACTCTGATCTGAGGCTTTAGAGGGTTATCAGCCACATCTCAGCAGAATACCTCATTGTAAGCTTTTGATTGCCGCTCAAAGCTTTGAAACATGATCAAAGTGATCTCCTTGAGTACAAACAAAGAAGAAAACTCCATGGATCAATAAAAAAGATGGATTTTGAAGACCCACTCAGGAAGATTGTGTTTTTAACATAGTCTTGTGGCCTTTTTATGACGATGACCACATATGTAGAGTGAATTAAGCTCGAAATTGCACTTTTGAGCATTTCTTATTCAAGTCATTGTAAATCTGGAGCAGACAAAAGAATTAGGGCTATGTTGATAAAATCGATTAATAGATTTGAGTTGATCTAAGCTTAAAAGATAAATAATCAATACTAAAAAATATAAATTGAGCTAGCACATAAAGATAAAGTCTGCTAGCTTGATGGTAACGTTTGATTTAATTTCTCATTGGACAGCAAATGCTAACGCTCGGTCGACCTAAACATACATTGGTGACTGAATGAACATCTTAATAATCTCACAGACATTAATTTTCCAAACTCTTTTAAGGAAGTATTTTTTAAAGTGCACTTAAGGACCATTTTTTGCTAATGGTTTCTTCTTGAAAAAAGTGTGTAGCATTGCCACATATGTTTACGTTCGAATACCGGTAGGAATGTCTTTTTACTGATGGGATAAAAAGAGAATTCAGTAATGACTTTCCATTTGATAACCCTGGTTGAAATGGTCCTGTATGTTTTGTTTTTCTCTGAGTTTATGTTTGAAATAATGGTGTTGGACTTTTTATCTACATCATAAAAGGAGCCTTGGACTACAAACATGGCTACCTGGGGACTTCCTGTCACACGGGACTACAAACATGGCTACCTGGGGACTTCCTGTCACCCAGGTGCCAGACTGATTACAAACATTACAGATGAGAGGAGTGTCTCTCGGAACGAGAGGGGTGAGAGGCCTGACCTGAGTGAGGATTCCTGAGCGAGCCCCACATACAACGTTGACAGCTGCAGAACACAATCTTAAGGATTACCGAGACAGAGGAGAAGAGTACCAACCTTGTTGGTGGAAGATGGAGGAAATCTATCGACTATTGGGTGAGACCTTCACATGCTTCGCCACTGGACAGATCCGGTAAGCCACATTTGTGCAACCTGCGGACGGAACGTTGATGACCTGCAAACCTACTTTAGACTGCTTTCGCCTTAATGGAGGAGGACGCCAAAGGGACGCGGCGATTGTGTAAATAGGAACTATATATAAAAAGACTTGGGTGGGTGCACCTCGGTGAAGGACTGGGAAAGACTTGTGGAGTTTATCTGTCAACTGAAGAAAAAGCTATAAAAGAAAAAACTGCATATTCTTGAGTCATTTTTCTTGAACGTTGGTAGTGTGCATAAAGAGAAGGAAAGCAAACTATAACTTCTTGTTTTTTGTCCGTAAGACGTATATTTATGCCCCTGTTTCTTTGTTTTTTTTGTTTGTAATACTTTGCTGTACTGTAGAGTGTTACAAGTGTACTGCTATAGTATGAGCTCCGCCTAGTGGCCAAACTGAAATACTCTCCAAGAGAAGCAGAACAGTGTTTGCAATGTTAATGATCTCAACATTTTTGTTAGATCTGATACTTTAAAAACAAACAAACAAAAAACACTGTATGCCTTTAACAATATCATTATTTTATTATTACATTTTACAATATGTGAACTGTATCAGATCAATATAAATATCTTCAAAACATATAAAGATTATTTCTGAAATAGAAAATGAATGAATGAATGAATGAATCTGTCTACATGTGTAAACCATGTATTTAGTCTGAAAATGATTGTCTATACCCAGCCCAAAAAAAAGGCTGTTTGAATGAATGTCGTCATTTTTCTCGTCTTAGCTGGCATCTAGCTCCAGTATTGCTCACCATTTTTTTTCAGCCGGTAATGTTACGTTGGGGTGTGAGGGGCTGTAAGCTAGCTCGAGAGAATGTAAACAGATAAGTGAAGGAAAGTGGGGCGGGGCTTACTCCGCATCCTCTTCCTGTCCGCAACTGAATTTCTAATGAACTCCTCCCACTCTACAGAATATATGTCCTAAAAAAAATATTTGGCTAAAAACATCATAATCATAACTAACTATAGACCACAGGGAATGCTTTTACATTAGATCAGATTTGAGCTTAACCGTTTCATTATCCGTGCTTGATAATAAACAAGCTCAAGGATTATTCTAAAACTGTAACTCGTCTCAGTCCTGCATGGTAAAAGACTGTCATTAAAACAGCAGTGCTTCTGTTATCTCGTTCCAGTCCCTCTTTACCCAGCATCCTCTCCTTTCCTCCCACTAACACTTTTCAGGCCGGATGCATCTGACAACCTCCTTTCTCCTTCTAATTGTTTCCCACGTCTTCTTCCTGTACTGTTTGCTGCCATGTTGTTGTACCAGTGTCTTTTGTTCCGGCGTCTTACTGTCTTATGTAACACCAGCGGTCTACCGCATGACAGCTACACAGCTTAATGATCAGCCTGACCTTCAGGGCTGTTTCCAGATCACAACAGTGTAATGGAAACGGGGTAAAGAATCGAAAGGCGGAAAACTGAATGAGCTGAGGCAAGGTCAGAAAGAAGAATCAGTTGAAGAGAGATGAGGGAAATCCCAACCTTAAAACAGACTAGTAGAATTAAAGTGGGGTGTTCTGAAAAATAAAGGCTGAATACAGGGTTGATCAGCTACCCCAAAGGAGACATGATCAGGGGTTTCCAGCAGACCTCCAGAGACAGATGAGGTGAGGAGATACCCAATTTCAGAGCACAGGAATTGAAAGTCCTACCCCAATCATCATTTGATCTATTCTTACTTATGCTGTTTTTTTTTACCCTAAATCAAAAAAACTGATGTCATTTTCTAGAACATGGTTTCTGCAGACTAGCAGGAGCTCATTAAAAATTTATCTCTGAGTTGTGGGAAGGATTGCACAGCAACCCCGCCCCCACTTCCCATCATCCATGTGTTTACACTCTCTCCCACTAGCTTGCGGCCCCTCACACCTCCAACTTAATTTTAGCGGTGCAACAAAAATGGCAAACAATATTGGAGCTACCCATCCCTACAGTTTTAATTGGAAAGACACACATAGAAGGCATCCCTGAAACCTCGCAACTTTGCTGAAAAGGTGGATTGGAGGAGCATCACTGTAATCTCAGAACTGCCAGGTGAACAGTGGGATCCAGGCAACAATGCAGTGTTATGTGGAAGAAGAGACAGTTGAAGCTGCTTGAGCAAATAAACTCTCCTGCTGAGTCTTTGGTACTCAGATCATTCTGTCATTAAAACTGAAAGCTCAAATATAAAGTGGAACCAAAAGCTTTAATATCTTAAATAAATTAAAAATCAAACTTGAAGAATCTGATGGTATAAAAAAGCCACAAAGTCTCAGTCTAATGTAGGGCATCCTTAATGGCTAAAAGACCCAGGAGGAGGGAGAAAATTAGCTGGAACCACTGGGGACAACGGATCATATTTTAGAATAAAGCTCAGACTTACCTGAAGATAAAAAGGTGTATTTGAACTGTGATTTATTACTGGGAATAATGAGTGGAGTACTGCTTCAGGTGGGGAGTGACCCGAGAATAATGCCGCTGAGGCAGAAATCTAGAAAAAAAAGGGTTCAGCACAACTTCTTAGAGCTGGACAGGTGCAGGTAAGAGAGTCCCTACAGGGACTCAAGGTCCAGAATGTGAAAAACTTTTGGGTAGAAAAGGGAAAAACTCACTGAGCATTGAGGAAACGAGAGATCTGAAGCAAAACAGGATCAGAAACCATCATAAAGTAAGGCAGAGGCTGTGCATCATGGCAAAAGTTCACACATTCTGACAGTGGGGGACATAAAATCAGCAGTGAGAGGCAGAGCTGACAAGAACCAGGAACATGGCAATACAAGGCAAAAGACAGAGCAGATGTGGCGACAGAACAGAACACCTGACTAAGGGACCTAAAACCATGATCTTTACACACACTGAGGGTACCGTACTAGCAAAATGGAAGCACCAGAGATGACCACAAACTCAAATTTATTGAGACTTACTTCAGAGAGACAGAACCTAAAGCCTTAGTCACATATGAGGGTTGACCTGTTGGGGTGCTGTGGGTTTTTGTTTTGTCCAGGTCCATGGAGGGTTGTAGACAGGAGCAGCTGCATCATAACTGAAGAGCAGGTGTGTGCTAGCGTTCCGTTGATGGTCTTACGGGGCACCTCAAGGAAGATTGTGAAAATGGTATGTCCCATTGTCACACGTGTACTTGTATCACAATATATTTTTAAAGGTCATGTAAGTTACACACATTCATGACATACAGGTCATGAAAAAGTCATTAAGTTGTTAGTGAGGTGCGAGTACTGACTCTTTACTGATGCTAATGCTGCACACCTGGTGTGTGCACATGATGCCATAAGACGCCCACACAACCTTCACTCAGTTTGTTTAGTTTCCTAAAGCTGCATTCATACCATCCTTGGCAATACGTGTTCAAGTGACCAAGTCCAATAAAAAGCCTATGTAAACTTGCGCATGTACGCATTTTGGGCTTCTGAGTTCAAAACTCTCCCATTCACGGGTCTCTACACACATTTTTCTGACTGTTTTCAGGTTCTATGTGGCCATTGAATATGCTTTGAAAGTTAAACCAGTCCAAACTTTGACCAATCGGGGACTCGGATTTGGCAGTGATGTAAGGACGTAATGAATGGATGTGCCAGTTGTTTTAACATTGCTCATGGAGGAGAAATTAATAATTGGTGTTTGTGACCTAATTCTGTGACACCAAGTTATTCAAGTATTGGAATAGTGCTGTGAAAGAAAAAACCCCAAGCAAAGTTTCACTCGGTTTCCACCGCTTTGACATTTCACACCAAACCTCTCCCAACTGTAGGTAGCGGACATATGCTAGGATCAGGTAACAACAGTCCACTGTGCATTATTAGTGCGGTCTTAAACAGGCATCACATGTCGGGTGTGACCGTAGAATAACGGACTCCATACACAGAGCACAGGATTTGGGGATTAAAATAATTCAAAAGGCGTACAACATTCCTGCCGAATTCACCCTCATGTGTAAGTGTTCAGTATAATTCTTTGCCCATTACATGCTTGTTGAGAAATAGTATATGGACATTTTTGCTCTACGGGTTGTCTGAGAGGTCTACAACCTTGACATTTCATGCAGGCCACCTACACGGTCCATATAGGTTTGCACATTTTTCATCTGCAGATAGCCCATATCCACCTGTACGGGCAGTTGTGACTGTGGTTTTTGCAGAAGAAACTTATAAACAAAAAAACATATGCATGGCTAAAGTACAACCAAGGTCACAAATAAAACCTCAAATCCTCACAATAGGACTAGAATTTCTCTCTCACTGAGAACTTCACCTCACATAACTCCATCTCACTTTTTCATTTTAAAGGAAAAGTCTGCTTTTTACCAAAAAAAGAAAATATTTTACACTGTTCAGTTGTAATTGTTGGCCTTCAACCAGAATCGGGAGCTTTAGCATTCATCCAGGTGTGATCTACCTAGCCTGTCAGTCTCTACCTGTGAGGGATTTCATCTCCATTTAGGCCCAAAAACTGGAATCAGTGCACAGGAAAAATAAATATCTCTATCTTAGACATGATAGTTTAAGCTGCTTGTCAAACCTCAAAGAGAGGCAGCTGAAACTTTGGATTCAAGTGAAATTACTGACAGAACTCTCTTCAGCTAAATAATGTGGATTCCTTTTGATGCATTTGCTGTTTCATTCAATCACATGTTTGCTTTGCAGAGAGGACTCGGCTTGCGTGGTTGTGCAGTAGAAACAGCTGATTCATTCAGCCCACTGTTCATAACAAGACTATTTTTGGTTTCAGCATTCACAAGGATGCGCTCACCAAGAAAAGCAACAGACTATTTGCTGCCTATCACTTTGTCAGTTTGTCATTTTTCATGTTTTCTGACGTTAATTTAGTCCCAAAAATGTGAAAGAAAAAAAATATTCTGACTTTTCCTTGAAGGCAGTTGCTTCCTTCTACATATCTGACACGTGCTTGCTGTCCTATTTTCTTGACAATGGCTTCTAGCTGAAGGCATGTGAAGGAATTAGGGACCGAGATTCTTCAGACAGAAAAAAGAAAAATATAGTGCATTCCTTTCTGCTGGGTTATAGATAAAGGAGAGGCTTTAGGAAACAAGTGGCTTTTTGGTTCTGAGGAGAAAGAGCTGCACCACAATCCGGTCACGTTTCAGTTTCCGCCGTGCCTTGGAGCTTCTTGGCAGTCCGCTGACCTCAAACAGTTGACAGGCCTCCAAGGCTGCAGCTCGGCTGCACTCCGAACAGAGGAATGGGGACATTCGCACAACTCCTTGCTCTTTTTTTCAGCTTTTTTCTTTTTTGCTACCTCTTTTCTATTTGCTTCAGGAGTGGCAAAAACATGTTTAATAAACTTAGCTAGAATGCAACATTTCAAGCCCAGACACAACTTTTACTGGATTAATAAGCTTAGTGATTTCAGAAAATAAGTAAGTATGAAGAAAAGTCTGCAGTTTTTTATTGGTTTAATGATCAGACGCCCTCTGGTGGATAAAGAGAGTTTTGCACAGGAAGTGTTCCATTTTAAAACCATGATTATTCAGCAAACGCACCTCAGTCTTCAAAGTGTCAACATGTTTTTTGTGCTTTGATGCAACTCAGACCAAATTGAGAAAATATTTTTTTAAAGCACGTCTTACTAGCACACATTAAATTAGTCCCTCCTGCATTGTTACACAATTAAAGAAATTCTGTCGAATGAATCCTAAATGACAAAAAAAAAAATTAAAAAGTATATTTCATTCTTTGCCTTTTTTTTCTTTTAGCAAAAGTCACATTTTACCTTAAGAAATTGAACATTTGCCCAGTATATTTGATAAATCTGAAAACTTTATTCCTTCCACTTGTTTTGTTAAGGTTAACAAGTTCTAAAAATCTAAGGAGATCAGGACTTGCATGTTTCGGGCGTATAGATTACAAACTTTTAACTTTAGTTACTTTTATTATGTTTCCTGGAGCTACATTTACATCATAATTATCTGTTCTGGGCATCCGCGTTTAAAAAACTCACATTCACGCAAAGCTATAAAACCGTTTAAAGCTCTGCATATAAAATGTGTTACCAATAAACATGAATTGCAATCAAACCAGGTCGAACCCTGACAAAGTAGGGACTTGGATTTGGTAGTCCTAGTGTTGTTTGCATATCCAAACAATGTGGTTGCAGCTTTTTCTCTACAAAATTACAAAACCTCAACTTAATCAAGTGGTTACAAACCACAGGAATGCTTACTATCTACAATAGCAAAGCTACTGCTAGGAACCTTGGCAACACCACATTTGCTAAGGGAAAAAAGGGGCAATTTTAAAGAAACTGCAAGACTAAATTGACAACCAAGTTGACTTGGTTCTCCTGGTGTTTGACCTTTCCAAAGGGTCAATTGGCATCCATTTTGAAACTCTCACCTATCCCTTTTTTGTATTAATGTAAACGGCTTAGATGGTTACCATGATCTGGTGTCTTCAATGAATCTCAGTCTAGCTTTTTTTTTTAGCCGTTTGATTCAAATCACAATCTGAAAACTGGCAGTCCTCAGGAACAACAAGCCTAGGTTAAAGAAGTTTTTACAAAAAGTCATGCTGTGTGATTTTTTTTCTCAAAACGCATAACATTCACCAGAAAGGTGTTTTCTTTTTGGACAAGTGGTGCCTGCATGTCTTTATTTTCCAAAAGATATTGCTTTCTATGTGGTGGAAATGGAGAAAGTAAGGGGCAGTAGTATCTCTTCAACAGCTAAATGACTCTTAGCAATGTTACAAAACAATCTTTTGAAAAAAAGTGTCAGTTTTCATTCATAGACAAATTGCAAGGGGCCAGGCTTTGATCAACATTTGACACTACCAATGTTGCACGCATGGGTTCGAATCCCATCCTCATCGCTTATGATTGTGTTTCAAGCTTACCAATGTCGTCTAGTTACTACGTTCTTGTGCCACTCTAAATCCTCTCATGATTCCAAAGGTTGTGGGCATGTTTACATTTGAAAGATGTTTGTATGAAAGCCATTTGGAAAGTATGTTTTCCTCATGGCATCCAAAAAACTGCAGGCAGGTAGTATCTCAAGAGTCTTTTGAAAGGAAAAGTGAAGTTTCATTCATTGGCAAAATGCAATGGGCCAGCCTTTGATCACCATTAGACACTCCCAATGTTGGAGAATGAGGGTATCGATCCCTCTACCTCTCACATGCTAAGCAAACGCTCTACCATTTGAGCTAATTCCCCTATATCATTCGTGGCATTTTTTTGGAACAAAACTCCTGCGAACCTTGTTGCATGTCAACACAGTGGTGTTTGATGTCTTGTTTTTGTTTGTTTTTAGTTGTTCCATCCAAAAATCACCAACTCGGTTGAGTGGTTGAAATGAACACGCTACCTCAGCATATGACATGCCATTGAAGACATATGACACTAGCCATATCTTGAAGCACATTAGGAAGGAAGATGAGGTGTCCGAGTGGTTAAGGAGATGGACTGCTAATCCATTGTGCTTTGCACGCATGGGTTCGAATCCCATCCTCATCGCTTATGATTGTGTCTCAAGCTTACCAATGTCGTCTAGTTACTACATACTTGTGCCACTCTAAAGCCTCTCATGATTGCAGAGGTTGTGGGCATGTTTACATTTGAAAGATGTTTGTATGAAAGCCATTTGGAAAGTATGTTTTCCTCATGGCATCCAAAAAACTGCAGGCAGTAGTATCTCAAGAGTCTTTTGAAAGGAAAAGTGAAGTTTCATTCATTGGCAAAATGCAGCAGGCCAGGTTGTGATCTCTATTAGACACTCCCAATGTTGGAGAATGAGGGTATCGATCCCTCTACCTCTCACATGCTAAGCGAGAGCTCTACCATTTGAGCTAATTCCCCTATATCATTCATGCCATTTTATTGGAACAAAACACCTGCGAACCTTGTTGCATGTCAACACAGTGGTGTTTGATGTCTTGTTTTTGTTTGTTTTTAGTTGTTCCATCCAAAAATCACCAACTCGGTTGAGTGGTTGAAATGAACACGCTACCTTAACATATGAAATGCCATTGAAGACAAATGACACTAGTCATATCATGAAGCATGTATAGAGGCAAGATGAGGTGTCCGAGCGGTTAAGGAGATGGACTGCTAATCCATTGTGCTTTGCACGCATGGGTTCGAATCCCATCCTCATCGCTTGTGATTTTGTCTCAAGCTTACCAATGTCGTCTAGTTACTACATGCTTGTGCCACTCTAAAGGCTCCCATGATTGCAAAGGTTGTGGGCTTGTTTACATTTGAAAGATGTTTGTATGAAAGCCATTTGGAAAGTATGTTTTCCTAATGGCATCCAAAAAACTGCAGGCAGGTAGTATCTCAAGAGTCTTTTGAAAGGAAAAGTGAAGTTTCATTCATTGGCAAAAAACAATGGGCCAGCCTTTGATCACCATTAGACACTCCCAATGTTGGAGAATGAGGGTATCGATCCCTCTACCTCTCACATGCTAAGCGAGCGCTCTACCATTTGAGCTAATTCCCCTATGTCATTCATGCCATTTTTTTGGAACAAAACTCCTGCGAACCTTGTTGCATGTCAACACAGTGGTGTTTGATGTCTTGTTTTTGTTTGTTTTTAGTTGTTCCATCCAAAAATCACCAACTCGGTTGAGTGGTTGAAATGAACACGCTACCTCAACATATGACATGCCATTGAAGACATATGACACTAGACATATCATGAAGCATGGTTGGAAGGAAGATGAGGTGTCCGAGTGGTTAAGGAGATGGACTGCTAATCCATTGTGCTTTGCACGCATGGGTTCGAATCCCATCCTCATCGCTTATGATTTTGTCTCAAGCTTACCAATGTCGTCTAGTTACTACATGCTTGTGCCACTCTAAAGGCTCCCATGATTGCAAAGGTTGTGGGCTTGTTTACATTTGAAAGATGTTTGTATGAAAGCCATTTGGAAAGTATGTTTTCCTCATGGCATCCAAAAAACTGCAGGCAGGTAGTATCTCAAGAGTCTTTTGAAAGGAAAAGTGAAGTTTCATTCATTGGCAAAAAACAATGGGCCAGCCTTTGATCACCATTAGACACTCCCAATGTTGGAGAATGAGGGTATCGATCCCTCTACCTCTCACATGCTAAGCGAGCGCTCTACCATTTGAGCTAATTCCCCTATGTCATTCATGCCATTTTTATGGAACAAAACTCCTGCGAACCTTGTTGCATGTCAACACAGTGGTGTTTGATGTCTTGTTTTTGTTTGTTTTTAGTTGTTCCATCCAAAAATCACCAACTCGGTTGAGTGGTTGAAATGAACACGCTACCTTAACACATGAAATGCCATTGAAGACAAATGACACTAGACATATCATGAAGCATGGTTGGAAGGAAGATGAGTTGTCCGAGCGGTTAAGGAGATGGACTGCTAATCCATTGTGCTTTGCACGCATGGGTTCGAATCCCATCCACATCGCTTATGATTTTGTCTCAAGCTTACCAATATTGTCTAGTTACTACATTCTTGTGCCACTCTAAAGGCTCCCATGATTACAAAGGTTGTGGGCTTGTTTACATTTGAAAGATGTTTGTATGAAAGCCATTTGGAAAGTAGTTTTTGCTCATGGCATCCAAAAAACTGCAGGGCAGTAGTATCTCTTCAACAGCAAAGTAACACTTAACAATGTTACAAAAGAGTCTGTTGAAAAGAAAAGAGAAAAGTCAAGTTTCAGTCAAAGGCAAATTGCAAGGCTTTGATCGCCATTGGACTCTACCAACATTGGAGAATGAGGGTATCGATCCCTCTACCTCTCACATGCTAAGCGAGCGCTCTACCATTTGAGCTAATTCCCCTATATCATGCAAGCCATTTTTTTGGAACAAAACTCCTGCGAACATTGTTGCATGTCAACACAGTGGTGTTTGATGTCTTGTTTTTGTTTGTTTTTAGTTGTTCCATCCAAAAATCACCAACTCGGTTGAGTGGTTGAAATGGACACGCTACCTCAACATATGACATGCCATTGAGGACAAATGACACTAGACATATCATGAAGCATGGTTGGAAGGAAGATGAGGTGTCCGAGTGGTTAAGGAGATGGACTGCTAATCCATTGTGCTTTGCACGCATGGGTTCGAATCCCATCCTCATCGCTTATGATTTTGTCTCAAGCTTACCAATGTCGTCTAGTTACTACATGCTTGTGCCACTCTAAAGGCTCCCATGATTGCAGAGGTTGTGGGCTTGTTTACATTTGAAAGATGTTTGTATGAAAGCCATTTGGAAAGCAGTTTTTGCTCATGGCATCCAAAAAACTGCAGGCAGGTAGTATCTCAAGAGTCTTTTGAAAGGAAAAGTGAAGTTTCATTCATTGGCAAAAAACAATGGGCCAGCCTTTGATCACCATTAGACACTCCCAATGTTGGAGAATGAGGGTATCGATCCCTCTACCTCTCACATGCTAAGCGAGCGCTCTACCATTTGAGCTAATTCCCCTATATCATTCATGCCATTTTTTTGGAACAAAACTCCTGCGAACCTTGTTGCATGTCAACACAGTGGTGTTTGATGTCTTGTTTTTGTTTGTTTTTAGTTGTTCCATCCAAAAATCACCAACTCGGTTGAGTGGTTGAAATGAACACGCTACCTCAACATATGACATGCCATTGAAGACATATGACACTAGTCATATCATGAAGGCAAAAAGAGGTGTCCGAGTGGTTAAGGAGATGGACTGCTAATCCATTGTGCTTTGCACGCATGGGTTCGAATCCCATCCTCATCGCTTGTGATTTTGTCTCAAGCTTACCAATGTCGTCTAGTTACTACATGCTTGTGCCACTCTAAAGGCTCCCATGATTGCAAAGGTTGTGGGCTTGTTTACATTTGAAAGATGTGTGTATGAAAGCCATTTGGAAAGTATGTTTTCCTCATGGCATCCAAAAAACTGCAGGCAGGTAGTATCTCAAGAGTCTTTTGAAAGGAAAAGTGAAGTTTCATTCATTGGCAAAAAACAATGGGCCAGCCTTTGATCACCATTAGACACTCCCAATGTTGGAGAATGAGGGTATCGATCCCTCTACCTCTCACATGCTAAGCGAGCGCTCTACCATTTGAGCTAATTCCCCTAAGATGAGGTGTCCGAGCGGTTAAGGACATGGACTGCTAATCCATTGTGCTTTGTACGCATGGGTTTGATTCCCATCCTCATCGCTTGTGATTTTGTCTCAAGCTTACCAATGTCGTCTAGTTACTACATTCTTGTGCCACTCTAAAGGCTCCCATGATTGCAAAGGTTGTGGGCTTGTTTACATTTGAAAGATGTTTGTATGAAAGCCATTTGGAAAGTAGTTTTTGCTCATGGCATCCAAAAAACTGCAGGGCAGTAGTATCTCTTCAACAGCAAAGTAACACTTAACAATGTTACAAAAGAGTCTGTTGAAAAGAAAAGAGAAAAGTCAAGTTTTAGTCAAAGGCAAATTGCAAGGCTTTGATCGCCATTGGACTCTACCAACATTGGAGAATGAGGGTATCGATCCTTCTACCTCTCACATGCGAAGTGAGCGCTCTACCATTTGAGCTAATTCACCTATATTATTCATGCCATTTTTATGGGACAAAACTCCTGCGAACCTTGTTGCATGTCAACACAGTGGTGTTTGATGTCTTGTTTTTGTTTGTTTTTAGTTGTTCCATCCAAAAATCACCAACTCGGTTGAGTGGTTGAAATGAACACGCTACCTCAACATATGACATGCCATTGAAGACATATGACACTAGTCATATCATGAAGCATGTATGGAGGCAAGATGAGGTGTCCGAGCGGTTAAGGAGATGGACTGCTAATCCATTGTGCTTTGCACGCATGGGTTCGAATCCCATCCTCATCGCTTATGATTTTGTCTCAAGCTTACCAATGTCGTCTAGTTACTACATGCTTGTGCCACTCTAAAGGCTCCCATGATTGCAAAGGTTGTGGGCTTGTTTACATTTGAAAGATGTTTGTATGAAAGCCATTTGGAAAGTATGTTTTCCTCATGGCATCCAAAAAACTGCAGGCAGGTAGTATCTCAAGATTCTTTTGAAAGGAAAAGTGAAGTTTCATTCATTGGCAAAAAACAATGGGCCAGCCTTTGATCACCATTAGACACTACCAATGTTGGAGAATGAGGGTATCGATCCCTCTACCTCTCACATGCTAAGCGAGCGCTCTACCATTTGAGCTAATTCCCCTATATCACTCATGCCATTTTTATGGAACAAAACTCCTGCGAACCTTGTTGCATGTCAACAGAGTGGTGTTTGATGTCTTGTTTTTGTTTGTTTTTAGTTGTTCCATCCAAAAATCACTAACTCGTTTGAGTGGTTGAAATGAACACGCCACCTCAACATATGACATGCCATTGAAGACATATGACACTAGACATATCATGAAGCATTTATGGAGGCAAGATGAGGTGTCCGAGCGGTTAAGGAGATGGACTGCTAATCCATTGTGCTTTGTGCGCATGGGTTTAATTCCCATCCTCATTGCTTGTGATTTTGTCTCAAGCTTACCAATGTCGTCTAGTTACTACATTCTTGTGCCACTCTAAAGGCTCCCATGATTGAAAAGGCTATGGGCTTGTTTACATTTGAAAGATGTTTGTATGAAAGCCATTTGGAAAGTAGTTTTTGCTCATGGCATCCAAAAAACTGCAGGGCAGTAGTATCTATTCAACAGCAAAGTAACACTTAACAATGTTACAAAAGAGTCTGTTGAAAAGAAAAGTCAAGTTTTAGTCATAGGCAAATTGCAAGGCTTTGATCACCATTAGACTCTACCAACATTGGAGAATGAGGGTATCGATCCCTCTACCTCTCATATGCTAAGCGAGCGCTCTACCATTTGAGCTAATTCCCCTATGTCACTCATGCCATTTTTATGGAACAAAACTCCTGCGAACCTTGTTGCATGTCAACACAGTGGTGTTTGATGTCTTGTTTTTGTTTGTTTTTAGTTGTTCCATCCAAAAATCACCAACTCGGTTGAGTGGTTGAAATGAACATGCTACCTCAACATATGACATGCCATTGAAGACATATGACACTAGTCATATCATGAAGTATTTATGGAGGCAAGATGAGGTGTCCGAGCGGTTAAGGAGATGGACTGCTAATCCATTGTGCTTTGTACGCATGGGTTTGATTCTCATCGCTCGTGATTTTGTCTCAAGCTTACCAATGTCGTCTAGTTACTACATTCTTGTGCCACTTTAAAGCCTCGCATGATTGAAAAGGTTGTGGGCATGTTTACATTTGAAAGATGTTTGTATGAAATCCATTTGGAAAGTAGTTTTTGCTCATGGCATCCAAAAAACTGCAGGGCAGTAGTATCTCTTCAACAGCAAAGTAACACTTAACAATGTTACAAAAGAGTCTGTTGAAAAGAAAAGTCAAGTTTTAGTAATAGGCAAATTGCAAGGATTTGATCACCATTAGACTCTACCAACATTGGAGAATGAGGGTATCAATCCCTCTACCTCTCACATGCGAAGTGAACACTCTACCATTTGAGCTAATTCCCCTATATCATTCAAGCCATTTTTTTGGAACAAAACTCCTGCGAACCTTGTTGCATGTCAAGACAGTGGTGTTTGATGTCTTGTTTTTGTTTGTTTTTAGTTGTTCCATCCAAAAATCACCAACTCGGTTGAGTGGTTGAAATGAACACGCTACCTCAACATATGACATGCCATTGAAGACAAATGACACTAGACATATCATGAAGCATGGTTGGAAGGAAGATGAGGTGTCCGAGTGGCTAAGGAGATGGACCGCTAATCCATTGTGCTTTGCACACATGGGTTTGAATCCCATCCTCATTGCTTATGATTGTGTCTCAGGCTAACCAATGTCTTCTAGTAACTACATGCTTTTGCCACTCTAAAGGCTCCCATGATTGCAAAGGTTGTGGGCTTGTTTACATTTGAAAGATGTTTGTATGAAAGCCATTTGGAAAGTATGTTTTCCTCAAGGCATCCAAAAAACTGCAGGCAGGTAGTATCTCAAGAGTCATTTGAAAGGAAAAGTGAAGTTTCATTCATTGGCAAAAAACAATGGGCCAGCCTTTGATCACCATTAGACACTGCCAATGTTGGAGAATGAGGGTATCGATCCCTCTACCTCTTACATGCTAAGCGAGCGCTCTACCATTTGAGCTAATTCCCCTATATCATTCATGCCATTTTTTTGGAACAAAACTCCTGCGAACCTTGTTGCATGTCAACACAGTGGTGTTTGATGTCTTGTTTTTGTTTGTTTTTAGTTGTTCCATCCAAAAATCACCAACTCGGTTGAGTGGTTGAAATGAACACGCTACCTCAACATATGACATGCCATTGAAGACATATGACACTAGACATATCATGAAGCATGGTTGGAAGGAAGATGAGGTGTCCGAGTGGTTAAGGAGATGGACTGCTAAGCCATTGTGCTTTGCACGCATGGGTTCGAATCCCATCCGCATCGCTTATGATTTTGTCTCAAGCTTACCAATGTCGTCTAGTTACTACATGCTTGTGCCACTCTAAAGGCTCCCATGATTGCAAAGGTTGTGGGCTTGTTTACATTTGAAAGATGTTTGTATGAAAGCCATTTGGAAAGTAGTTTTTGCTCATGGCATCCAAAAAACTGCAGGGCAGTAGTATCTCTTCAACAGCAAAGTAACACTTAACAATGTTACAAAAGAGTCTGTTGAAAAGAAAAGAGAAAAGTCAAGTTTTAGTCATAGGCAAATTGCAAGGCTTTGATCACCATTATAGCCTACCAACATTGGAGAATGAGGGTATCGATCCCTCTACCTCTCACATGCAAAGCGAGCGCTCTACCATTTGAGCTAATTCCCCTATATCATTCAAGCCATTTTTTTGGAACAAAACTCCTGCGAACCTTGTTGCATGTCAACACAGTGGTGTTTGATGTCTTGTTTTTGTTTGTTTTTAGTTGTTCCATCCAAAAATCACTAACTCGGTTGAGTGGTTGAAATGAACATGCTACCTCAACATATGACATGCCATTGAAGACATATGACACTAGTCATATCATGAAGCATGTATGGAGGCAAGATGAGGTGTCCGAGTGGTTAAGGAGATGGACTGCTAATCCATTGTGCTTTGCACGCATGGGTTCGATTCCCATCCTCATCGCTCATGATTTTGTCTCAAGCTTACCAATGTCGTCTAGTTACTACGTTCTTGTGCCACTTTAAAGCCTCTCATGATTGAAAAGGTTGTGGGCATGTTTACATTTGAAAGATGTTTGTATGAAAGCCATTTGGAAAGTAGTTTTTGCTCATGGCATCCAAAAAACTGCAGGGCAGTAGTATCTCTTCAACAGCAAAGTAACACTTAACAATGTTACAAAAGAGTCTGTTGAAAAGAAAAGAGAAAAGTCAAGTTTTAGTCATAGGCAAATTGCAAGGCTTTGATCACCATTATAGCCTACCAACATTGGAGAATGAGGGTATCGATCCCTCTACCTCTCACATGCAAAGCGAGCGCTCTACCATTTGAGCTAATTCCCCTATATCATTCAAGCCATTTTTTTGGAACAAAACTCCTGCGAACCTTGTTGCATGTCAACACAGTGGTGTTTGATGTCTTGTTTTTGTTTGTTTTTAGTTGTTCCATCCAAAAATCACCAACTCGGTTGAGTGGTTGAAATGAACACGCTACCTCAACATATGACATGCCATTGAAGAAAAATGACACTAGACATATCATGAAGCATGGTTCGAAGGAAGATGAGGTGGCCGAGTGGTTAAGGAGATGGACTGCTAATCCATTGTGCTTTGCACACATGGGTTCGAATCCCATCCTCATCGCTTATGATTGTGTCTCAAGCTTACCAATGTCGTCTAGTAACTACATGCTTTTGCCACTCTAAAGGCTCCCAAGATTGCAAAGGTTGTGGGCTTGTTTACATTTGAAAGATGTTTGTATGAAAGCCATTTGGAAAGTATGTTTTCCTCATGGCATCCAAAAAACTGCAGGCAGGTAGTATCTCAAGAGTCTTTTGAAAGGAAAAGTGAAGTTTCATTCATTGGCAAAAAACAATGGGCCAGCCTTTGATCACCATTAGACACTGCCAATGTTGGAGAATGAGGGTATCGATCCCTCTACCTCTCACATGCTAAGCGAGCGCTCTACCATTTGAGCTAATTCCCCTATGTCATTCATGCCACTTTTTTTGAACAAAACTCCTGCGAACCTTGTTGCATGTCAACACAGTGGTGTTTGATGTCTTGTTTTTGTTTGTTTTTAGTTGTTCCATCCAAAAATCACCAACTCGGTTGAGTGGTTGAAATGAACACGCTACCTTAACACATGAAATGCCATTGAAGACAAATGACACTAGACATATCATGAAGCATGGTTGGACGGAAGAAGAGGCGTCCGAGTGGTTAAGGAGATGGACTGCTAATCCATTGTGCTTTGCACGCATGGGTTCGATTCCCATCCTCAGCGCTCATGATTTTGTCTCAAGCTTACCAATGTCGTCTAGTTACTACGTTCTTGTGCCACTTTAAAGCCTCTCATGATTGAAAAGGTTGTGGGCATGTTTACATTTGAAAGATGTTTGTATGAAAGCCATTTGGAAAGTAGTTTTTGCTAATGGCATCCAAAAAACTGCAGGGCAGTAGTATCTCTTCAACAGCAAAGTAACACTTAACAATGTTTCAAAAGAGTCTGTTGAAAAGAAAAGTCAAGTTTTAGTCATAGGCAAATTGCAAGGCTTTGATCACCATTAGACTCTACCAACATTGGCTCAGTGGGCTAGGTGAAAGACTGACAACCAGGAGACCAGGAGACCTGGGTTCGATTCCAGGGTTGTCCACTGATCCCCACCCAGATTGGGTCAAGTACAGGGTTGTGTCAGGAAGGGCATCCGGCGTAAAAACTCTGCCAAGTCACTGATGCGAAACAGTGGGTGCTGTTACGCTGTGGTGACCCCGAAAGGGATAACCCCAAAGTGAACCAGACTCTACCAACATTGGAGAATGAGGGTATCGTTCCCTCTACCTCTCACATGCAAAGCGAGCGCTCTACCATTTGAGCTAATTCCCCTATATCATTCAAGCCATTTTTTTGGAACAAAACTCCTGCGAACCTTGTTGCATGTCAACACAGTGGTGTTTGATGTCTTGTTTTTGTTTGTTTTTAGTTGTTCCATCCAAAAATCACCAACTCGGTTGAGTGGTTGAAATGAACACGCTACCTCAACTTATGACATGCCATTGAAGACAAATGACACTAGTCATATCATGAAGCATGGTTGCAATGAAGATGAGGTGTCCGAGCGGTTAAGGAGATGGACTGCTAATTCATTGTGCTTTGCACGCATGGGTTCGAATTCCATCCTCATGATTTTGTCTGAAGCTTACCAATGCACCCGATTTGGACAATTACAAAAGCGATAGCTTAATTCCCCGTACATTACAGGGGATTTTTTAAACTAGCAAGACGGCTATCATAATCTGACAGCGGGGATCAGGAGTGGGGCCACTCACGTTAAAACCATAAGCAACGCCCACCCAGAAGAGATTTTCGAAAACAGGCTTCAGATCAACTTGAAAAATGGCTTTTTAAGACATTTAGGTTGTAGAATTTTGGTTAAAAACTGCATGATCATAATTAAAACATCCATCTTCTTGACCGCTTTGTCCCTTTTGGGGTTGCGGGGGTCCCCGAGCCTATCCCAGCTACTGTTGGGCGAAGGCGGGGTACACCCTGGACAGGTCGCCAGTCTGTTGCAGGGCCTCAATCACACACACATTCACACCTAGGGGCAATTCAGAGTCACCAATTAACCTATGAAGCATGTTTTTGGACAGTGGGAGGAAGCCGGAGTCCCCGGTGAAAACCCACGCATGCATGGGGAGAACATGCAAACTCCACACAGAAAGGTCCCAGCTGGGAGTCGAACCGGGGCCTTCTCGCTGTGAGGCAAGAGCGCTAACCACTGCGCCACCGTGCAGCCCTAATGAAAACACTACTGGGAATTTTTTAAAGAAATTGTTTTAGGGGGACTTTAAAGCCTTGCCTAAATATTCCTTTTTTAAGTCATTTTTTTAAGTTTATGCACTTCGTCTACTTACTCCCAGTTCTTATTTATGTAGCCGTCATCATTGCCCCCCCACCCCCTTTTAATTTTAAAAGTTTCCAAGCAGAGCCATGGTTTCTTGTCAGTCTGCAGTACATTCTCATCCATCATTCTGTGGAATTTGTTTGGTATTAGCAACGGTGTCTCCTCTTGCAACCTGTCATGAAACATTAATGCTTATGCTCCTGCCAATGACAATCAGGGCAGAAAATGCTTTTTAACGGTCTTCAGTTTTACCAAAGAGTCAAGAGGTTTCTGTCGTTTCACAGATAGAGCTGCAGCAGCAGCTCCATTAGTTTGCTGCAGGGATCATGTTAGACTCAAACAGAGAGAGCAGACTCTGATTAGTAAAGCAAGGCTGGTTTATTGACATTTCAGGGCAGCCGAACAGGTGAAGGGGCCGGCAGGCAGCCACTGTGTGCAACAAGGCAAAGGAGAGTAAGCAGTACAGGCTGACAGCCCAGCTGGATATGTGGGTTTAGGTGATTTTTAAACACATAGAAAGAAAGTCTGACCAAAGCCTCAGAGCACAAGGTACCAAAAATCAACCGTTTTAAGAGGATGAAGGATATGTGGGGTCCTGAGTCAAGATTAAAAGATCTGGCAACACAGTCATGGAGTAAGACAGAAGGGGGGAAGAAATACAGAAAAAACTATTCAGAGCATCAACAAGAACAATTGTCTGACCCAACTTCTCCATGATCCCTCCCTATACTCACTAGAAAAGAGGATCAAACACTTGTTTGGGAGTAAAACTAAAATAAAATTCAAAATGCAAGCGCAGAAAAGTTTTCAAATAAAAATATTAAGCATTTTGGGGCAAGCTTTTAATAGATATTACCTATTTTTTTAAGTGGTGATAATATGTTTATTATTTATGTTGAAACTTAGCAATAAAAAGGAGGAAATCCTTCATTATTCACTTTGTTAAATTTGTAAGTTTTTCCACTGTGCTGCTTGGAACCAGAAACATGACAATATTGTACAGTAATTGTGGTGCTCAAAGTATTTTTGGATATAGTCAGGAAATGTTCTCATTGCTACGAGACATTTCCACGAACTAACAGTGGATGCTGTTAATTTTTCTTGAACTCAAAAGTGGGGTTAAAGGTCTTGGTAGCATCATTTCTCAAACAACTTTGAGAAAAAAAACTCAGCATGAAGCTGGATTTGATATTTTTTAACATGAACATGTTTTAATTGGCTGAAAAAAAGTTGATGATCTGCATGAGTCACTTAGTCACACAAAACATCAAGGTCATTGACCGTTCAGTGAGCCTGGAGTGAATATGTTCCTGCACATGGTTTTTTCTGCAAATATGCTGCGGCCTACAGATTATAACAAAGATTTAAACAACATGTACGGCTAAGAAAGGGTGAAGTAGGCAAGACTCCACCAAAACTCTGTGGACTTCACAAGCTTGTTAGTGCTGTTCAAGTGATAAATGCACCGGTGTACGAATTGAGGAAATTAGAAATTAGACCGTAGAAAATTTTGTATTTGTCAGGAATTCAGACATCTCTTTAAATAACTTCATTCTTATTTGTAACATGAACTATGGGTATATAAGTTAATTTCTTTGTAGTGATACAAAGCCATATTTCGTAGGTAAGATAATTTGTCCATCCTAAATAACCAGAGACCCCAAGATTTATACATACACGAATAGCAGATGTTCTTTAATATACTAAGAAACATCTTAAAACCTGCTTTTGATGCTTTTATTTTGTGACTAATCCTTTTATTTTGTGACTCTAGTGTACTGAGTCAAGTGTTAACACCTGGACAATCTGACCTCACAAAGATGAAATAGCTTCTCTTAAAGTTTCCTTTCCAAGGAAGTTGTTAAATCTGAAATTAAATGCCATCAAGTTGTTCTATTTCGAACAGAATGAGACAGAAACTGTTGTTGCAGACGGGATTTCTTCTTTCTTTTTAATCAGTATCTGCACAAAAGGCTGCAAAGAAAGTTGGAGAATATTAGATTGGAGACACTTAAATTTTTTATATTGTTCAGAAAAAGATCCACGTTTGTCACAAACTATGTATTGTCTTTTAGGGAACCATAAACCAAAAAAAAGAGGTGATGTTATACCATAAACTATTACTGTCTGTTTGAACCAATACCTGTCTATACAATGCAGACATGAGGATTCACCTTTGTCATCCAGGATCAATCATGTCAAATATTCTGATGCTTTTCGGAGATGCCTTTCCATGCCATGACCAAGGACTTCCGCCCACATGTAAGCGAGCCCATAATATCAGGGGATAAAAGAAATCTCTTAGTCAGCTAGGACGAAGCAGAGTCAGGTCGTGAAACAAGAGCTGCCTCTGAAGTAGGCCATCAACTATTAAATCCTGTGTGATCCACCTATCAGGTGTAATCCAGTCTGGACAGATTTCACTTGGCGAGTGCTCCTTTTTACTGGAATTTCTGCTGGCGGAGTCGCATCAGGACGAGGTGGAAGGCGTCAAATAACTCAGAACAGGGATGCATATTTTATGGAAGTATTTGAACTACCTCCTGTCTGATTGAAGACACTAGCCTTAAAAACCTTTTTGATAAGGAAGCACTGGGTCTTTTTACTTAAAAAACATATTGAGAGTTTATAAAAAAAAGCAGATGACAGAATGATTATGAGGTATTTATTATAGAATAAAAAAACAAACTCTTTTTTTTTCATGCCATTGTGTGGATTCTTCAGTCTCTTCTCTATAGAGAAGTGCCAGGTTTACATATTAGCTACAAAAATACAATAATTGTGGGAAACATCACCTGTGAATCTCTGAAAACAACATATATTTTTATATAAAAAAAATACAAATAATGTTCAGGAAAAGCAGTCTGCATTCATACAACAGATGTTCTGCTTTCACTCTGAGTCTACAAGAAAACAATCAACCTTTTCCTGATGCACACATAAAATTAAAGCTGACTGGAATCAAGAGTTAAACCATTCTGTCTTGAATTAAACACAACAAACCCCACAGCTCAACAAGTTCTCGAGACGACAACAAATATATGAGAATGTTCCTAATTTAACACCCTTTTCAAAGCTTAAATGTTGCAGACTATTTGTCTCATCTCATATTGTTCAAAAAATGCCAAAGCACCAGTTTTACTTAAATATACATGGATTTGCTCACATCCTTTAGAAACAGGCTGACCTAGTCCTTAAAGGATGTGAGTGGGAAGAAAAGCGATATGGCACCTCGCTTTGGTCTGGAGACGTGTGGTCAGCGTGTCCTGCTTTGACTGCTGTTTCATCACTCGTTACTTATTAAAGCACTTTCATCAGAAAGACATTCGATGTGCCTTGTTTCTAGGGTTTCATTCAAAGACTTGAAAACTGCAAAGATGGATCCTCTGTTAGAATCTAAAGTTATCATCAACTGAAGAAGAAACCCTTAGCGTACCTTTAAGGCTAAATTGCTGAAAATTTGGATCAATTTTGTTCCAATTTACACAATTTTAGGATCAGTTTGATTTACTTTCCAATCTTTAAAAAAATACTAATTTGTTTTGAAAAAAAATATTTAATTTAGCATCAATAATTTCCATTTAAAGTAGAACTTGTAAAATGTACATTAAAAATTAAAACAAATACATTTTCTGTTTTGAAAAATAGAAGAAATTGCATTAAAGGAAAACCAGTCCATTAATTTTCAGTGATGTTGCACCTGAGAAAAAATAATCTATTAAAAAAATATTATTAAGAGTTCCCCTTTCCTGCTAAATCCAAACTGAGTTCAGATACTGTTGGTTTGAAGCGCACTGAACAGTCTCATTTATGTCTCATCAGGAAAACAAACAGATGTGCAACAATTTACTGAACATTTTTGGACCGAACGGTAAAATGAAGAGTTTCTGCAAGCTCTAATTCTTGTGACATCGACTGTAGTAGCTGAATATGGTCTCGTCTATCCACCGGCGGAACTTGGACACGGCAGTGTATACGCCAGGAAACTGAGCTTCGGCGCAACCTTTGCCCCACGACACCACGCCGTAAGCCCGGCCGTTGCACACGAGCGGCCCTCCGGAGTCCCCCTGTAATGACAGAGGACACAAACGTGAAAAACAAGGGAAAAAATACATCGTAACTAGCTGTGTCTGACCTAACGTGATATAATATTGCAGATTAACATTTTCCATACCAATCTGTTATTGATTTTCAGAACAAAAAGAAAATGTCATGGTTCAACAAAAATATACAATGTTAAATATACAAAAAATGTATGGTGGGCCTGAAGTGATAAAACAGAAATGGATCACTTAAAATAACTAATGATTTGTATGATTTGTTGTTATGAAATGTATGTATTATTAGCTTGATGAATACAAAAATTAATTTGTTTGAACTTATTTTAACTTGTTTAGCTTTTAATGTAAATGTTATAAATTGGTTTGTAAATTTTGTGAAATCCTTTAAGTTTTTGTGAAACCTGTTAAATTTGTGCATTTTATGCTTAGGGAACCCAGGAAGACGAGCGACCACTTTGTGGAATAAATAAAGAAATAAATAGGATTTAAAAAGTCACTTGCTGCAAAAAACATTTTAAATATCACAACAATTGAATAACAACAAATATTTTAAAAAAATTAGAGATAAAAACAAAATTTCAGAAACAAAAAAAACATTTCCGAAAACGTAACATCCAACAGCTCACTAATGATGACATCAGTCCATCATTTCAGCTGAAAGTTATTTGACACAAACCGATACTGGATGTCATCCCATCAGTCCATAGATCTACCTTTTCCAGTTTCTTATTGTTTTTCATTCTCTTTTTGCTTTCATGAAATTATTTTTGCTTTTCCTGAATTGTTTGGCTGTCTTTTAACATTTTTGATTTCTGGAATTTGTTTTGCTTTCCAAAATAATGCTGCTTTTTTAGTGATTACTTTGCTTTAGTGATTTGTTAATGTGATTTGCACCTTTGGGACACCGTAGTTGTGTCTGATGATTGGCTTTAAAAACTAAAACAAAGAGTTGTTTTTTAAAGCCTAACTCAGAGAAAATGTTTTTTTCTAATCTTGCTGATTCTTGTTGATGATGATCCTTTGATTTTTGTTTTCAATCAACATTTCATGGTTTTATTAGTTGTTTGACAGGTAAGTTGCACATCTAAAATCATCTCTGCAAATAATCCAGTTAGCCAAAAGGTTAAGTGAAAATAATTTTCACTCAAATTTATAAAACAGTTTTTATCACCAAATCAATAATATTAATTTAGGAGCACAAAAATTTGAGTTACAGTGTAACAGTTTACACATTTAAGCATTTACATTTTCAAATCATAATTTTTTTTTAACAGAATGAGCTGAAACAATGAATGAAAAACCACAACTAACTGCTTAGAATTAAAAGTTTTATTAAAATATAGATATAAAATGTGATATTTTTGATCAATTGACCTTTACAAAAGATAATCAAAAATATAAAATATTGCTGATCTTCTCACAAATTGGGTCTAGAACAATAAACAATACTATAGCTGTTTAAAATCAAAGCACATCAGATGTCAACATTGTCAGAAAATCTAAAATATAGTTTCAAACTCATTTTTTAAAGGACACTCAGCGATGCAAGTCTAAGAATTTGCATATAAACTACATCTATTAAACTGAATGAGCTTATGAAGCACTTTTCCAGACTGACCACTCAAAGTGATTTTACACGGCCTGCTCTTGTGACCTGACCGTCTGCACTGCAACAAGGCCAGAGATCGAACCCAGAGTTTCCTGATCAGCAGAAAACTGAGCTGCCCGTCTATACATCAAGAAGATGTTGGAACTGAACACGTTCAGAGGTGTTATTTGCTGCTCCTCAGACTGTTGGCTTTTATGTCCTTCCGAAATTCTTGCAACACACATATTTCTAGATCATAGTTGCATTTTTCTTGATCATGGAGTTTGTTATAGATAAAGTGTGACTTGTTTTGGAAGTGTAACCAACCAACTGATCGTCTGTTAACCAATACTTGTGTACCATCATTCATCAACTCCTCCATTCATTAACCCTGAAAAACTCACCTCATCAAATAATTGACAGAGAATTCTTTGTTTCATAATATTTAAATATCAATCATGGTATGTTGTGTGGCTTGGAAAAAAAATTATTTAGGGGAAAAAAGCACCTTATTTAGCCATTGTCTCAAATGTGATCCACACATTTTTAACATGGGGAAACTGTTATACATGATTAATTATCAACAAATGTATAATTTCTTCAATACAGCAAGTAGTCATTTAAGAAAAGAAAATAACAATCGCTGAGCTAATCTTAACCTTAAGTGTTGAAAATTAGCAAAACATTTTCCCTCCAAAACTGTTATTGAGATGTCACGGGGGCAGCCATTTTGAAATGAGCAGGAAAAAGCCCTTCCACTGCCTCTAGTGGAATGATAATGTACTGCAAAGCAGAACACATGGACGAAGTCACATACAATTGGTTTTTAAGGAAAGTTTTGATTATGCTAATGAGATAAGGGTCTCATAATTACGTGTATCAAATATGATACAAATGGTTATACAGGGTTAATTACAGTAATCAATCAACCTTCCCTCTGTCCATTTACTAACTATCCATCTATACCTTCAACCATTCAAAGAAGCAGTAAAGCGTCTCTTACCTGGCAGGCATCTTTTCCTCCTAAGCTGTAACCTGCACACAGCATGTTCTCAGTGATGCTCCCATTAAATGAGTCGCTGCTGTTGCATTTTTCCAAAGACACGATGGGAAGAGTGACGGTTCGGAGCGTGGATGGGATTTGGCCCCCGCTTGGAGCTGTGTATCCCCACCCTGACACCCTACACATTTTGCCCTCTGCGATGGTGGCGTCTTGCCGGGGCAGCAAAACCACAGAGACGTAGCTGTTCAAGAAGACGGGAGCCCTGAGCTGGAGAAGGAAAAGTATAGCTGGATCAGAAAACAGACCTGACGAGGGCATCAGATAGAAGCTCTCAGCGCCGTACCTTAATGAGCATTATGTCGCTGTTGTTTGTGACACTGTTGTAGTCGGGGTGAGGATACAAAATCTGGGGCTGGATTTCTTGCTCTGTGCCTTCGTAAACTGTCAAAGAATAGTCTCCTGCCACTATCACCATCCTGTTTAACCTGCAAGCAGAAAAGGGGAGTTACTAAAGTGGTATTCTGTGAATTATTATTAGATTGAAACAAGATAGCAGGAGGCTGGACGTAGAAAATGATCCACAAGTGTTTCGTCATGGTTTTAAAAGCCACATTAAATATTTTTCCTTTTTCAACCATAAACACGATCAACGTAATTCAAGCAGATTCTGCTTGAATTACGTTGATCATGTTAACAATTAAAGGATTACAGTAAATCAAAGAACATAAACGCTGGAGCTTAAAGTAAAAAAATTAAGAAAGAAAGTAAATATAAATTATCTTTAGCTTTGTATTTCAGTGTTTACAATTTTATAGAGATAAGACTAGTTTTCAGTCCAGAGCTTCTGAAACTAATTTAATTGGGATTTACAAGGTTTAAATTCATTTATGATTTAATGCACCAGAATTCCCTTTTTTATTTCTGTTCAAAGAATAATTGAGTTTGCTTAGGAAAAACATGCATTACAGCATTAGATCTTATTGTATCTTTTGTTAGAAGTTTAAATTTCTGGCAGAAATGAACAACATACTATAACAACCAGACACTATTAGGACACTTCTGCATTAAGATGATCCTACACTGCAAAAAGTGGAAAATCTGATCATTTCTATAATTTCTGTAATTTGTTACATTTAAATTTATTAGTTTTCATCAAATTAAAATTTTTAATTGATGGTTTACTCAACTTAAACATTTAATTAGATCAAATTAATACAGTAAAATGTAACAAATTACAGGTTTTTTGTTAATTGGTCCATTGTTTCACTTTTTACAGTGTGTGTCACACACTGTAAAAGAAAGTCATGTGACCCTCTGTTAAAAGTTATTAACTATTTCATGTTTTTTTTTAAAGTTCTTGTTAAAAAAATGATTTTATAGCCATAATAAAAGCAACAATAACATAAATGCACATCAGTGTCTCATTTTTCTAAAGGGTGAAGTCAGATTTTGAGGCTTCAAATGGCTCTTTGTCGGTGAGAAATTGACCTGAATGATGAATTAAGTGATAAATGTTGCAGACCCCTGAGGTCGAGAGTCATTCTATGTCATGTCGACATGATCACTCGTAAATTTTGTCTTTTTATGGCAAAAATGCAAATTAATCATTAAAAAATCTTACTTTCGAACTGCTTTTAAATAAATCTCCATTAACCTTTGATCTTTGGTCACAAATTGTGATGAATATTTCAAACACTGCCAATTCCCAAGACAGCAAAATGATCCTTCAGTTCATATGTGTAACAAAAGGTGTTCCATATCAGTTTGCAGATGTTCAACAATATGAAATAAACTCAATCTATTGTGTGGAATCATGACTTTTTTCTGTCTATTATATGTTTAAAGAGCTTTTTGTCACTGAACCTTGTATAGTTCTGAGGGTCAGATTGCAGGACTCCTTTGTGTGTCCATATCAGTTTCGTGTTCTTTCTTTTCTGTCCTGAAATTCTTGAATGTTTTCAGATCTTTACACAAAGAAGGTTTTACTTTGAGAGTACACAAACTCCTCCACAAACATCCTTTTTTTTCCCTTCTGCAAGATTATAAAACATCTGTTTTTCTAAAGAAGTCAAAGGAGTAAAGCTGGCTCACCCGATGTTACAGTGTGCTGCTGTGATTACCCAGAATTTATTGATCAAGAAGCCCCCGCAGAAGTGCTGGCGGTCCGACGTCTGTATCGACACGATGTACTTGATTGAATGTGGAACGGGAACGTAGCCTCCAACGATGCGCTCCTGTGCGAGGACCTGACCTGCGACGCAGACACAGAAGATGAACTCAGATGGGATGCAGAGAAACAAGCTCAGAGAAGACAAAGAAGAGAAGAAATCTTGCTCAGCAGAGCAATGACAAACATTCTCGCCTCTAAGGTTCATCGATTTCCTGCATTCCACCATTGTCTATAGCAGGAGTGGGCAACTACGGCCCGGGAGCCATATTTAATCTATTTAATTTGGCCCGCTAAACTGGAATAAATTATATTGATAATCCTATGAGTTAAAAATGAATTTAAATGAAATAAATCCTTATTAATGATTTATTTTCCCACTAATATTGGTGTCTATCAAGAGATGGTGCACTACTGAGAAATTTACATTTGTTTAGAGTGCAGAAAGTTATTTTGCATTCATGGGATTTTGGAAGATTTTGTGTGTTTTCCTTGTCCATCTGGTATTTTTCCGACATCACATGAATGCAGCTTTTTTTTTTAAGTTTGCATTTTTACCTGAGAGATATCAGCCCATTGGTGGAACTGGCAATAAAATGATAACCTCTAAAATAAAATTCCAAAATGTTTTAAAATTAGTTTTAAATCCAAATGGAAGCCTGTTTTTATCCAGATTATTTCTCTCTCTTATCAGGTGGACTATCACAACATTCCACACATCTGCTCCTGGTTTGGCCCTTCTATCAAATTTAGGAACCTTTTTGGCCCACGAGTCAGAAAGTTTACCCACGCCTGGTCTATAGAGTGTAGAAACACATCTCCAGCATGACACAGTCTGGATTACTAGACAGCTCCTGACGATTACTCAAGTCTTTATACAGCTGAATCAGGGCATTGAAAGTGTGATTTATGTGTTTTGTCCAGTCTAAAACAAACACAAACATTCTACATCATTAAGTTTGCAATTTAGTATTGAGTTTAAAACTTATATTAAATTTTGCATACAAGTACATTTAATAAAAAAGAAAAACGTGTATTAAATATTTTTCCCTGACACACATCCCAAAATACAAACACATAACGATGCTGTTGATTCCTAGTAGTAGTTTTCTTGTGAGTTAGATGTCTGATTCTTTAATGGAAACTTTGTAATAAGGAAAAGAGAGGCGTGAAAACTTAAATTTCAGATTCAGGTTGGTGACACCCCTCTGAAAAAGTCAAAAAGCTTGTGTTTCTCTGCTAATACGGATCCAATAACAAGCTAAAGATGCTGATCGTTATCAGTGATATGCACCATTAGAAAGCGTGTCTGCGGGATATTTTAACCAAGTATTAAGATAGTTTTATGTGACCCGTGACAAGTACACAGAAACAGAATCGCTCTTCATGGAAAACGAGCTGGCATTGATGTGATTCTTACGGATGGATGGATTAAAAATGTGTTATTACCATCCTGCAACAATCACACACAATTCATTCCTTTTTTCAATTTCCATACCTACTCAATTTCATTCAGTGTCCTTTGGTTGCTGGAGCCTGTCCCAGTTACTGTGAAGCTACAATCACAGTGTCCACCCTGAGACTGAAAGTCATGAGTCCAAATCCAGACCAAGTCATATCAAAGACTCTGAAAATGGGACCCAGTGCCTCTCTGCTTGACACAAAGGGGTTGGATTGGGGGGTTTAACCCCTCCGCTCTCCTTAGCTTGTTTTCATTTAAAGTGGGGTCATCTGGACCCCACAAGACAGTGCGATTAACTTTTTTTTATCATTGATTTTTGAGTTTCACTAATGTCCATGGCAGACATAAAATCCTGTCCACCAATGTCCACATTTGTCATGGAAGGAATCACACATCAATATGTGGTTGGAGTCATCTGGACCCCAAAGAGAGTGGAAGGGTTAAACCACCAAATGGTTCCAAATGTGCGGCTGTGTCTGCAGCTCACTGCTCCCCCAGGGGATGGGTCAAATGCGGAGAAACAAATTTCACACACCTAAGTGTCTGACTGCTAATGGGACGATAACTTTAACTGACCTAAGGAACGCTTATTAAGCAGCCACTTCCAGTGAGAGGTCTTTATAAGGTGCGTATATTTAATTTTTAGGATTCCGTGTTCAAAACTCTTGTGTCCACGCGTCGCTATGCAAGTTTTACGACCATTTTCAGGCTCCACATATAAAACAAGCATCCATTAAGGGAGCATTGGAACTTAAATCAGATCAAACTTTGACCAATCAGGGACTTGGATTTGGTAGTGATGGATGGATGGAATCCCTTTTAATTCACAGAAGTGCGAACTGTTTGAAAACTGATCACAACGGACAATCAATAATTGCAGTTTCACACCAATTCTTTCAAATATCGGAATAGAGCTGTGAAAGAAATGAAAAACGGTAGCAAGGTTCACGAAATTTGCACTGCTTTGACATTTTGCACCAACTATAGGTGGCAGACTTGCACGAGTATCATGTAGCGATGGTCCAGTGTGAACACCGTAGGCTAACAAGAACACATGTTTAGTGCGTTCTTGATTTCACCTCACATTTTTAGTGTGAACTTCAGAATGAGAATCCATATGAGGGACATACTTTAAGGATAATAATAATACATCTTTTAATAAAAATGTTTTGCTTTTTGGTCTGCTGTACAGTCCATGTGCTTTCACCCTGTAATTGAACCACATCAGGATTCACTTTAAAGTGAACATAGAGCCTTCTATATTAAGAGGAATGCACAAATTAATCTGTTGAGAAAAAATGACCAAGTGATATGCTTAAATCTTATGTAATTCTAAGATTAATTTTTATATGTATACGTAGAGAAGTGTACTTTATGAATTTGTTATTGTCAAACAATTTGTCTTTGTTTCAAGTGCCACTTCAATGTAATTTTATTTGATTTGAAAGATAGAAAAATATGATGTATTCCTATGGAAGAAAGAAAAAAAAGTTTTCATTTAATATTTTTCTTTTCACATCATCACCTATTAACTGATAAAATACACAATTTAATCTCAGAATTTTCAAGTTGTACTTTTATACTCCTTAGTAAATAGGTTTTTTCATGTATACTTTGGGGATTTGGGGGGTTTTCTCTTTAAACTGAACACTTTTTTGTCTGAGCTTCTCTGTTGATCTTCTGATGAGTCATGTTCTCCCTGAGTAAATTAGTAATCTCCTTATAGGCTGCATATTGTTAAATTCCCAGTAAAGGAACATCCATTAACTCACCCCAGGGAGCCGCTGTGAAGCAAAAGAAGGCGTTTACCCGAGACCGACTTACCTGTCCCCGAGAGCGTCGACATTGTTAAATCTTAATGGAAAAAAGAACTAAAGTTGTAGATCACAAAACCTGAGAAGCCTCTGAGGTGCAGAAATTGCTGTTAAGGATGAAACTATATCTCATTACTGCCCCAGATATTGATCTACAGCTATAATGAGCTGCAGCGGTGCGTGTCAAGAGCAAAGTGGGAACTTTCTGCAGCACGGATTGGAGTGCATGAGATTAATGCACACGCGCCTGTAGTGCTGAGCATCATTTTAGAGATTCGGTAATCATTTTAAACAAATTTTTTAAACATTTAACAATAAATGTTTTCTTATTTAGCATTTTGAAATGATTAATAAATGCATCTTATTTGGAAAATGTTTGATTAATGCTTGGAATTATTTATTATTTATCATAGAGTCTGTGTTTTTATGTTGTCTGTATAAAACAAAAGCAGGCTGAAAAATATTAATCTGTTTCTAAAAAAGATAAGTTTGAAAACCGATTTTAATAAACTCTTTATCTTAGCTTGTCAGATTTTTAATGTAAAAGTGAATAAAACAGGAGTTGAGGATTTATTTACAGAACTTCATATTGTGACAAGTAAATGTTCAAACTTGGATTTCCTGTTTTCTTACAAATAATTGTGATTATTTCTTTCATTTTTATTATTGGTTTTAAAGTAAAGTTAGCATCTTTTGTTGGATTTAAAGGAACAGTATGCCCAATTAGATCCAAACTGAAAAACCATCTGATTTGTTTTGCTTTTTTTTATTTTGACTGGGATAAAAACTGTAAACAGTAAAATCAAAACTGTCTAAATATTTCCAAAATGTATATTATAGCAATTACAATTAAAAAATATTCAAACAATAAATTAAATCTAATTTGTTATGATCATAAACAGTACAAATAAAACTGTTTTTTAGATTTTTCTAATTTTCGAAAAAAAAATCATGTGATATTAGAAAAAAAAATCAACATTTAAGCAAAAAAAAATCTACTCACAGCAAACAGCCGAGACTTTCAGCAGGACACAAAGCAATAAAGATGGCAGCTCCATAGTGAGACAAAGGGGAGATTCGTCTGTTCGCTGGGAGTCTTAACCCGTCTAATCCTAGAGGAACCAGTCTCACCTGGACTCTCGAGTTTCTTGTAGTTTCTATTTCTGTTTCCATGGCCACGACCTTGTCGAAGGCCTATTTATAATTGAAGCGCCGTCAGCATGACGCCCTTGTCTTTAGGCCCTCTGTGACGTGCCCAGGTAACCCTACACACACGCCAACTCTTTATGTAATACAGCATTGTTGTTTTATTTTGTTATATAAAAGACGTATGCTAAAAACCTATAATTTATGACCATGAATGCCGTTTTGAGATATAACAGATAAGGTGGTGTCACATTGCTATCAGATGGGACCAGAGGTTCTCTGTGCATGTGATTGAGGTGCAAAAAGTGGATGAAATTGGCTATAAAATGGAAAACTTTAAGTTACCAAGAAGAACTCATGTATGTTTCAGCAGTAAAATGTTTTATCAATACAATCATTAAAGAAAGGAGCATATTTTTCTCTGGGGAGCCCATGACCTCTGCTGGCTAATGATCCTTCACACCTTCTGCTTACAGGTGTCAGCAGAAGAGTAACCTCTGCTATTCTTCTGATGACCATAGCTCACATATGTCTTTTTCACTCCTTTATCTCCTCATTATCTAACCTGCATTAACTCACTTGCTCACAAACTTCCAGTAAGTTTTACTTCAGTGTCTCTTTTTTTTTAAATTTAGGTTACAAGACAAGAAGTTTCGTTATCGTTTACAAGCAGAACAGAATTACTTGATACTTCCTGCAGATATTTTACAGGACATTTGGCATATTTTCATGCACTTTTTTTTTTTTTTTTAAGATATTCCCGTTTGCACTTTTCTTTAGTTACGGTGATGACTTCTGTCTGGAAGTTGAGTCATGACTTCCTGACATCCTCTTTCTGGAAATGCTTCAACGGTCATCCATCATCAGTCTGTTGAGTTTTGAAAACTTAATACTTCAAAAACATTTTTAAAAAAAAAGATTCAATTTTTTTTTTCCAAAAGCTACAGTGGGGCAAAAAAGTACTTTGTCAGCCACCAATTGTGCAAGTTCTCCCACTTAAAAAGATGAGAGAGGCCTGTAATTTTAATAATAGGTTTACCTCAACTATGAGAGACAAAATGAGAAAAAAAATCCAGAAAATCACATTAATTTTTAAATGATGTATTTGTAAATTATAGTGGAAAATAAGCATCTGGTCACTACAAACAAGCAAGACTTCTGTCTCACCCAGAGCTATATGAGGATCCTCTGTCCTCCACTCGTTACCTGTATTAATGGAACCTGTTTGAACTTGTTGAATGAATGAATGATTGATTGAATGAATGAAATGGTTTATTTCAAGCAATTAGGAATAACACATGAAAAAACACATCACACTGAATTACATCTAAATCGCTTGAAAGGGAGTGGGAGGAAGCAAACTTATATAATCCCACCCCGGCTCGACCATACCATTTTCTATACATGAATTATCAATATCCGTTTAGGAATTAATATCAAATATTTATACTCTACAATAACAGATTCAAGTTATAAAGGATAATTAATATCATTGATTTAATCAAATTTCAAAACATTAAAACGTGTTATCTATATAAAAGACACCTGACCACAACCTCAAACAGACGCACTCCAAACTCCACTATGGCTAGGTCCAAAGAGCTGTCTTAGGACATTCATTCATTCATCTTCTTGTCCGCTTCTTCCCTTTCGGGGTCGCGGGGCGCCGGAGCCTATCCCGGCTACTGATGGGCGAAGGCGGGGTACACCCTGGACAGGTCGCCAGTCTGTCGCAGGGCCTCAATCACACACACATGCACTCACACATCCACACCTAGGGGCAATTTAGAATCACCAATTAACCTATGAAATGATCACAAGAACGGTGAGCAAAAATCCCAGAACCACATGGGGGGACCTAGTGAATGAGCTCCAGAGAGCTGAGACCAAAGTGACAAAGACTACCATCAGTAACACACTACACCGCCATGCAGGGACTCAAACCCTACAGTGGCAGTGTAGTGTGTTACATAACAAAGTGTTGAGTTGAACTTTTGATAGTGATAAAATACTTAATTTCCACCATTATTACAAAAAAAATCTTTAAAAATCTGATATTATGATTTTTTTTCTCATTTTGTATCTTATAGTTGAGGTGTATCTATGATTAAAATTACTGGCCTCTCTCATCTTTTTAAGTGGGAGAACTTGCACAATTGGTGTACTGACTGAATACTTTTTTGCCCCACTGTATAAGTTCAGGAAGACCATCCATCTATCTCCACTTCCTGTTAAGGGTCATGGGGTTACTGCAGCCGTCCCATCTACCGATGAGTGAGAGAGAGGTACACCCTGCACAGTTCAACTCTCTGTCGCAGGAACACAAAGAGACACACAACCACACACACTGACATTCACACTTAGGGGTCAATTTAGAGATACTAATTGACCTATCAAGGATGTTTTTGGTCTGTGAGAGGAAACCGGAGCAAACTCACACACACACACACACGGGGAGAACATGCAAACTTCACCCAGAAAGGTCCCAGAGAGGATTTGAACCAGCAATTTCTCACGGCTAACTACAACTCATAACAACAATTCTTTTCTTGATATAATCTTACAGCCTCTAGATCACAGACTAATGATGTGTTATCTTGAGTATACAAAAAAAAAGATTTTCACAGATCACTGAATGATGCTAATCTTCTCAAATAACAATGACTGATTCAAAAGTTGTTTCCGAATGAGAACATTTAATCAATTTCCATCTGAGTTTGACCACAAATAAAGTCATTGGGGATAAGTTGATCCATTTGATCCTGCGTTTGTCGTTTCAGCAGAAATAAATGTTTTTATTTCTCAATAGAAGTCTATGGGGGGCTGCACGGTGGCGCAGTGGTTAGCGCTCTCGCCTCACAGCGAGAAGGCCCCGGTTCGACTCCCGGCTGGGACCTTTCTGTGTGGAGTTTGCATGTTCTCCCCGTGCATGCGTGGGTTTTCACCGGGGACTCCGGCTTCCTCCCACCGTCCAAAAACATGCTTCATAGGTTAATTGATGACTCTAAATTGCCCCTAGGTGTGAATGTGAGGGTGAATGGGTGTGTGATTGAGACCCTGCGACAGACTGGCGACCTGTCCAGGGTGTACCCCGCCTTCGCCCATCAGCAGCCGGGTTAGGCTCTGGCACCCCCGCGACCCCGAAAGGGAAGAAGCGGCCAAGAAGATGGATGGATGGATGAAGTCTATGGGGATTTTGGCTTCTTGGAACCAGCAAGTACTTCCCGTTTGAAACACGAGAGGGGGAGGAGCCAATCAGTTTAGTTCTCTTAAACAATCAATGGTGTGAACCGATCGCATACTTTGAGTTTGAGGATGGTTATGAAGTGTTTCTGCTGAAACTCAGAGCTCAGAGGAAATCTTACTTGAAGTCTTGCAGTTTGTTTAGATATATTTTGTTGAACCTCTGTAAGATTAAATTATGTTGATAACAAAACAGGTCTGTCAAAAGTATTTCTGACTATAAAATATTGAGATCCAGGTTGTTTGAATTTTATGTTCTTTTCCAACTTGACAAGCAGCATCAGTTACATGTGCAAACCTCCTCTTGTCTGTGCGATTGTTCGGACATATGAGAGTTTCAAACCTAACCAATTCCAAACAGCATTGATCCATCCATCTTCATAACCTACTATAGCCCTTTGGGGGTCGAATAGGACTGATGTTCTCTCTCTTTAACCCTAGAGCATTATCACCAGGTGATTTTCACCTGAGTTAAAGTATTTATATGATTTTCAATACATTGCATTTTTCTGGGAGTCATGGGTCCCAGGTAAAGCCCCACATGTCCCAGGAATGGGTGGACCAAAGGCCAAATCTACAGTATCATTTTTTTTTTTTTTAAGAATTTTTTTCTTTTGAAATTCAATTTTTTCAGTATTTTTCAAGCATGTTTCAAGGATCTTCCTTTGTTTTATTTTCCAAAAATAAAAAAAATAACTACTCTAATTTATCATGTCTTGTCATATTTTGATCTATTTTTTATTTAAAAAAAACACACTTTTTATTGAGTATATTTACCCGTCATGGTGTAACTTTTTATAGCAAAAGTGTTCTGGAAAGCAGACTTTAGTGACATCTTCTGGATGTTTTCCTCGGGTTTGGGCGGGATTTGTCCACTTTTCTCTCAGTGATAATCCTAAGGAAAAGTACAGGCTGTTGTAAAACCCCTTACAAGTTACTGCATTAGAAAACATATGAATATATTTATGACTAGGAAACAAACTATGGACTTTTTGGGGGGAAAGTGTCAGTACATGAAGCATGAAATGAGAGTTTTCTGTTTCATCAGAGTAAAATTGTAAATAAATGTTTTTTGAGCATGCTCATACGCTTCTGTTATTTTATTAAAATGAGATTTGAAACATTTGTACCTTTTGAGGAAGTTGTCGCGTATAAGTAAGTGTTGCTCATGGATGGGATGCCACCTCTACACATGTTACAAAACGAATGTCTCACTGTTGTGCAGCAAACAGTTTATTTCATGTTTAAAGAGAGACTGGAATGACTTGCAAAGGACTCCCAGATTGTACTCTTATTTCACAAACAGATTTTAAAAACCATTTTAGAGACCATTTTAAAGATAAATGCTGTTGTTACGCAATGCAATGATTTTAGGGTCTCATGTTTTAGAATGTGTTTTTTCTGATTCTATTTTATTTTTTGTTTCTTGAAACCTCTTTCTTTCTTTCACTCTCAAAAGATCTTCCCTTTTGCCAGTTGAAAATAAGAAGGCTTTTCTTAATTTTTCCTACCTGGATAAATTAAAGTTAAATAAAAATAAAATATTTAGAGATAAAGGAAAAATCTCTGGGTTATTGTGTCATGGGGGTGTCCTTTTGGAGCAGATAATCCATAACATTTGTATTCCTCTGGGTCCTCTTGTGTTGGTCAATGTTTCTAAAATACTTTAGAAACATTGTCAAAGCTGTTTTACTTATCTCTCATGCTCACAAACACACAAACATGTTTTTTTTTAATACAAGTAAATAAATAATTTCAGGAAAATGTCTCCATTGAGCAGAAAGTTGTACTTTCTCGGTTACCTCATGACAATAGAGAAGAGAAGGTGTTCCCAACTCGCATGTCCAATCTCCCAACAATCTGAAACTTTCACAGACACAAATGGATGTTATGCAAGGCGATCCGTTTGCTTTGTTGATTAGTGGGTCAGCTTCACTGTCGCATCACAGTCAACAAAAAGATGGAAGGATAACTTTAGCTAAAGATTGCTGCGAGGATACAGTTTCTCTATAAAGGGAAAAAGGAGAACTCTGCTTTCATCAGTTTGAGGCGCTCCGAACGTTCTGCCGTCTTAATTTTAAGGTGAGCATGTATTTCGTTTGAAATTTCCTGGTTTGTAACTACTCATTTCCCATCAATGATCGGACACTTTTGGGTCGGTTTGGGTCAAGTAACTTCCCAGATTCGCCTGTTTAAACTTTCTTTTAACCCACAATCGTACTTCAAATTTACTACTGTCATATTTTTGATTGTTTTGTGCATTTTTGTTTTTGTTTTTTAATGCGAGTCCCTGAAAGTCACCTTCAAATATAATGTAGTATTATCATTTTTAACATTCAGATTAATTTTTTGATCGTGTTTAATAACCGGCCAAACGTTAATTGATTTGATTTTTTTTTTCTATTTTGTTGATTAAAAGCATGTATTTTTATTTTTTGAATTTCAGGTGAAAATGACCAACATGAAGAACCTACAGTGCATGTCCGGAGTTCTGTTTCTTATGCTACTTTCATCGGGTTCATGTGAGTTAAATTTTTTTTTTTTTGTAGGTGTTGAATTCAAGTATGTATTCAGTATAACTGTCGGACAAAATTATTTATTCTTTAAATTTTCTGTTCAAATTACAGTCAAACAGCCAAATTGACTTTTGTTTTGCTTTTGTAATACGATAAAGTAATATAAACATCTGTTTGTTGGGTGCTGGTGAGCAGACGTCTTTGCAGGAAGAATCATTGGAGGTCAGGAGGTCCAGCCATACTCCATCAAGTACCAGGTCTCCCTGCAGACTGAGAACAGGAACCACTACTGTGGAGGAACCCTGGTGGATGAGCAGTGGGTGGTCTCTGCTGCCCACTGCTGGAGACCGTGAGTACTGACACCACTGAAGGAAAATACAAGTGACCCCTTTGAGGGGAGAGTTACTCCACTGCTATATTTTGAAGAACTTTTGTTATGTAAATTCTAGATTAATTAAATACTAGAAAAATCCCTGATCAAAATCAAATATTGGTGAAATGATTCAATTGATGATTCGGTTAAAATGTTTCAATAAGTTATCTCTAAATGAAAGCAAAACTAAATTTATGATTTTTTTTCCTGGCAATAAAAGTGAATTTATATCTAAATGGAACAGAAATTCAATATATTGAAAAAAAAGTTTTGGGGTGTAATAATTGATGATAAATTGTCTTGGAAGTCTCATATAAATTATCCAAGGTTCTATATCTTTTGGTATTGTTTAAAATCAGCGATGCATTAAACAAAAAGAGTATGTATCTTTTTTATGGCTCATTAGTTGTCCCGTATCTTTCATATTGTCCAGAGATTTGGAGAAATGCTGGAGGGGGCGGTTCACATCGTGCTGACATCACCACCATACAATTTACTTGTTTTTGTGGGTATGAGAGGTTTTTAGAGGATTACTCTTAAATGCGTGAAAGGATCAAAATACCTATTTGGGGTACTTTATAGAGAGGAATGAACAGTATAATGCACTCAAAACCTCAAAAAAGTAGAATTTTCATGGTATGGCCTCTTTAAAACGAAAATATCCCAAACACAGGTGGGACCACCATGGAACCCACAGACGAACCCACCTGGGACCCACCAATTCAGCTCAAAAATGGGGCCTCCATTGAAATGTTAGCTGGGAAAGATTCAAAAATGTTAATTTTCTTGACTAGGCTTTATGTTGGGCAGGATTTATAAAATCGCTCTGAATCGATTTAAGCTTAATAGATCAATAATTGATCCATTAAAGCAGAGGTCGATCTAATGCGTAATACTAATGTCCGCTGTTTGATGTTAACATATAATGGGATTTCCTATAGGACTACTAATGCTAATGCTTGGTCGACCTAAACATACATTACTGACTACATGAACCTCTTTATATAATCACAGCCATTAATTTTTCCGAACTCTTTTAAATAAATATTTTTGAAATAACCATTTGTGGTCTAAAGCATCGTTATTAGGTGTGTTTGAGAACACCCAGCGCCTCGCCTGCACCGTCGGCGAGACCAAGCTGCTGCAGGCGGAGGCGGGGAAAGGCGCCTGAGATGAGGGTAAAATGACAAGACTGTACAAGAACAAGAAGTTGGGGCTTGTCCTCAACATTCGGTTGAATTTTAATATGCCACTCCTCCTAGTAAGATCTGTGCTGTAATGTCTTTTATATTATTTTTAACATCTGTCAGAGTAAAACATAAAAAAAATAGCCACTGGATGAATTTCATGTGCACTGTCCCAAATAAATAAATAAAATAGAAATTAAAGTTAATTTTAAAGGCAACAATAACACACATAACCACAGATAATATGAAATCTAGTTGATTTTTTCATCAGCGATTCACTACCTTCCAGAAAGAGTTACAAAATATTCTGATTTCCTTCATTTAGCGCTAGTTATTCCTGATCAGCATCACATCTAACTGCAAGAACTAACAGGACACTGTTTCCCACAATGCATTGTTTTGTAGTCCTCAAGGCGGCTTGTAGCCAGCGCTGTACCTATTTTCTGTCTGCGCTGGCTTAGGAAGGCGCCTTGAAGCCGCCCTTTACCCTCAATACTTCGTGACGGCGCACATTTGACGTCGGTGACAGAACCTAACCATCATACACCGCGCTGCAGGTGATCTGCGCAGCGCTGTGTCCACCTTGGTCAGCTCAAACACACTTATTTGCGCATCCTCTCTTCTTCTTCTGGAATAAGGTGTAGTGCTATAGCATGATCGCCACCTAGTGGCCAAACTGAAATGGTCTCCAGGAGAGGCAGAACAATTGCTGGAGTTTCTCCATTTGAGAATCCACGTATCACTATTAACAATCTTATTGTTATTTCACTAATGCATTTTACAGTACATGAACTGTGTCAGATTAATATGAATATCTTCACAACATATATATAGATTATTAATGTATTTTTAAACAAATGCGTCTAAATGTGTAAACGGTGTCAACTCAAATTGAACTGAATCGAATTGAGTTGAGTGGATTGAAAGAATAGAGAAAAATCTGAATCAAACCGATCCAGGAACTGGTGAATCGAATTGAGTCAATTCTGAAAAGTATTGGTGATACCCAGCCCTAGTTTCATCTCTTCTGATATATCTTAAGCTACAACTTTGGACTGTCTGTGACTCACAGGAGCCACCTGATGATCGTGGTGCTGAGCGAGCACAACCTCATCGTCAACGAAGGCTTTGAGCAGGTCTTCAGCGTCTCGAAGATATACCTCCAAAACTACAACTACAAAACGTACAACAACGACATCATGCTGATCAAGGTTAGCGGAAAGCAGAGCAGGCGCCTTCACATCTTCAGCCGGCACCTCTTGTAAACTCTGGTTTGTGTTTCAGCTAGCTCAGCCGGCAATACTGAATGCTAACGTCCAGCCAGTTAAGCTACCAGAGGAGAACGCCCCGCCCATTAACGGGGCTGTGTGCACTGTGAGCGGCTGGGGAGTCACACAGGTTTACAGCTACAGCCTCTCACCTGTACTGCGGGCTGTGGACGTGAGAGAAATGTCTTACTGCAACTGGTACTACTGGGGGAGGATCACTGAAAACATGCTGTGTGCTGGATCTCCCTATGGTGGAAAAGATTCTTGTCAGGTATGACAATGAAAATGTCTGCATTGGATTGTTGTTGACAAAACAAAAGCCCCTATAGGACAAGGTATCCATGGAAACATCCATTGTGGATCTTGCCAGCAGGTGTCTCTGAGATGACGGAAGACATTTAGATGGTATCGTCTTTTGCATCTCAGCAGATTGTAATATTGAAGTCCCAGTCTGGTGGTCTATAAATTTAAAATCATTCCCAGTGCTCGTTTGATTACAATTATGCTGTTTTTGCCAAAATAAAAAAAATGTCATTTTTTAGAATACAGTTTCTGCAGAGCGGCAGGAGTTCACCAGAAATGTGTTTTTGAGTTGTGGGTGGGACTGTTGGCATGGAGTCAGCCCGCCCCTACTTCCCATCCTCCATCTCTTCCACTAGCTTACAGCCCTCACATCCACAGCCAAACATTACTGGTTCATCAGAAATGCAGAGTATTATTGTAGCTATCCTGCCGTGCAGTTTAGATCCAGATTCCAGCTCAGACGAGGAAAACAAAGATGGATATAGTCATCTATTAGTAGATGCATCAGAATGGAGCGGAGCAAGGAGTTTATGGCCTGCCGTATTAGTTTCTATGTCGCAGCTACAAAATGTTGCACCTTATTCACAACAATTTGAATAATTAAATAATCAAAAATGAAAAATGGCCACAAGAGCATGTTAAAAACACTCAAAACACAATTTTGAATGGAGTGTGTCTTTAAAGGGTACCCAAACAGGGAAGGTGGAGGCTGACTCCACAGCCAAAATTTGAAAATCCAGTCAGAGGGGTGGGCCTGGGGAACAGGACTGTTATCATTACTGGAGCTGCAGATCATGATGTGGGACTTCTGAAATGGTTTGACCAAACACAAAATTCAACTGTAATGTCTCAATTCAAACTTTAGAGAGCAACACACAGACAGTTTTTGACTATATTTTCAAGAATTAAACCATTTTATTTTAATTTATCAAAAATTTGGCTATGACCAACAGACAGCACTTTCAAAGACCCATTTATAGAAATTAACAGCCAAAAAAAGTTAATTTAGGGTTTGGTTAAGTCTGCATTCTTTTAGGGCTCTATGTAATCTGATAGACATGATTTTTGCGTACAGATGGGAAATTTCCTCCAAACTGTTGTGTGGACCAAAGGCCTAATAGTAATTATCTCAACTCATTGGTGGGCAAAACCTGGTGAAGTTCAACATAAAATTATTTCCACAGGCCGAAGAACCAAAATAAACTAAAGTAAAACGACAGTGCAATCGAGAAAAAAAATCACAAAAAATACTATAAACAGGTCTAATCAGGATGTGCATCCATTCAATACTTTACAATAGTCAGATGATGTCTGCCATGCATTACATCCTGAGCCAAGTGTTTTTAAGACAATGTCGCCCCCTAGTGACCATTAATGGAAACCATGTTGGTTTATTTTGTTTTTTTCAGTTTAGTTAACTTTAATCTTTAATCTTCTGTGGAAAAAAAATAGTTTCAAACAGAACTCTCCTAAATCAAGTATTTGTTGTATCAGCTGGATTTTTCTTAGGGTTTTGTTTTTCTCTTGTAAAGGTATTCAAATCATAAATAGGTGTGAAACTTATTGCCATTTCTTAATCAACTAGCGGACTACCGTCATCTGAAAAAATAAGTTCAAAATACCATTTGAAGTAGTTTTTTTTCAACATTTGTTATTATTTATTGGTGCTAATCAATAGCAGACACCACAAATATGAAGGAAATTTTTTGAACTATCGATGCAGATAGAGGTCACACACTGGCTAAAAGGAAATGCTGCTTTCTCTGTCCTCACAGGGCGACTCTGGAGGTCCGCTTGTCTGCAATGATTACTTAGAGGGCATTGTGTCCTGGGGCATCAGCTGCGCAAACCCATACTACCCCGGCGTCTACACCAAAGTGAGGCAGTACGTCAAATGGATCAACTGGATTATTGAAAATGACTCTGCATGAGGTGTCACTGAAAAGCTTGTTCATAGTTCTCAATGTTTCTTCCCTTGTTTGGTGTACTTGTAACCTGTTGATCAAAGTTATGTCAAAAAGTGATTTGGGGTCAGTTTTTTATTTCTGTATTGTCCCTCATTCATACATGACAACAAGAAGAAGTAGATGTAGTGGTCAAATAAAGTGACTGAAACTTTCACATAACTAATTTAACAAATCACACATCTGTTATCATCTGACACACTAAAGCACTTGATTTTGCTGCTTTGTTATGCACAGAAAAACATTGGGACAAAAAAAAAGACAATTGAAAAATTCTAGTGCTGTTATACCTAAAATAAATGACAGAATAAAGCATCTGATGACAACAAAGATGAACTGTTTGTCCATTTTCTTCAAGCATTTTATTTCACATCATAAAACAGAATAAACGACAACAAAAATATATCTACCTCTGAAATATTTTGGGGGCTCCCATCATGGTTAGTGACTATTTGAATCTGTCAGATGACTCATAGCCAAACTAACTTTAAAGAGCTTACCATAGTTTAGGCAGCTTCACTTGGAAATACTTAAAGAACTTTAAAAAATAATTTCCAAAAAAAAATATATATATATATGTATATATTGGTCAAACGACATCTTTATTTGTCCCCGCCCCCTAAATAATTCCAACAAATCCTGCCTGTCCCCCATACTTCCAAGTACTGACAACAGAGGTGAATGACAGGTTTTGGACCAATAAGATTAGTCTGGTGCGTTCACGGTAACTCCGTAATATAGAACAATACAATGATACTGGGACCTCAAGAGCCAACCAGCTCTAACCTTTTCCACTACAATTATTACCGGGGTTAATGACAGATATAGGTGACAATTGTTGTGTACAACACACGATTAAAGTGTTAATGTCTCTTGCCCTAAAATAAACAGTGTTGTGGTTCCCACCAGTGACTTATTCATTTACTTTCAATGGCTCCCATGCACTAGAGAGGTCCGTGAATGCATTTTTTTTAACCAACAAGCTTTGCTCTTTCGCGCATGCTCAGCTGCAGCTGTTTTGTTTATTTGGCTCCTCGCGACAGCTGTGCGTGCCTGACTGGCGTTCCGGGGGCTTTAAAACGTCTTTAAAACCCCGTCTGGGCTCACAATGTCGGTTAAACACGCTATTAGCCGAGGGCTGGAGTTGGGCCGGTCAATTTTTCAGTTGGGGGTCCTTAAAGCAGGTGGTCGAGTCGCAGCGAAGCTCCGAGCCGACCGAGTTCGTGCAGGCCCGTCCTTCCGGACCGCTCAGCCTCAGGCTTTCCTGCCACTCCGATACCGGTATTACCGCACCTCTCTGAGGGGTCTGGCGGCTCAGCTCCAGTCGGCTGGCTTCGTTAGGAGGTTTGCTGGATGTTCGCCCCGGAATAGAGCTGTTTTTCTGGCTTTTGGTCTCGGTGTGGGATTAATCGAGAAGCAGATTGAGGACGACAGGCTGAGTTTGGCAACATGCGATGAGATTAAGGTATGAATTTCTACTTTATATTATTATATTACTTTATATTTATTTAGCTTTTATGTAACGACGATTTTATGTTAAAACTTTCTCAAAATAACTTTGACTTTTATTGTGATTTTTATATGTATATAAAAAGTTAAAACAAATTTGTATACATTTTATTTTCCATTTAAAAAACTATATTTTCTTGGGTCTAATAGGGGTAGTAATTATCCCTGTAAATTAACCAATTAAAGTTCCACTCCCATCATCTTTTGATATATTGTAAAAATGTTCCCAATGGTCTTTTTATTATGAATATGCTGTTTAGCCAAAAAACATAGGAAACTGTGTTGTTTTCTAGGACATAGTTTCTGCAGAGCAGCAGTAGTTCATTAGTAATTCGCCTCTGAGTAATTGGTGGAACTGTTGGCACAAAGCAACTCCACCTCCTCTTCCCCTTCCTGAAGCTGAGAGCTCTCTGTTTACATTTTCTCCAGCTAGCTTTATCCCATAAAGGGGAAATTACCTTGTTACCATTACTCTATTAAAGCAACCGCTAATAGTAACACTAAAAATACACTTAAATATGAAGAGGATTGTCCATGATGGATTCAAGCATCAGTGACATCGTCCTCTCTCCCACCACGGTCACAGACTCTAGGGGAGAGCGGAGCCGGTCCTTCACACCAGTTTTTCCTGTTCCTGTCAGTGCATCCACCCGCCACACAGCTGTTCACTCTGTAGAAGAGGGCAGATGCAGCAACGGCATCATAAAAAAAAATCTCTTTAGAGAGTCTTGAAAAGTCTGCAGGACCCCAGTCTCCTCAGCCTGTGATCTCTAGTCACTTCTCCAGGGTTATTTTGTTGTTGCCAAGCAACAACAGCTGATCCTGGAGACCGCTTCAGAACCAAGATGTGTGGAAAATAGTTGGAGGAGTAGCAGGCATGCCACTGCACTCGTTGCATGAAAAAATCCTTAATCATAAATTTATAATAAAAGAATTACAAAACAAAGAACTAAAAACAAAAAGTAAGTTAACTATGTACTAGCCATTAGCATTGGTTTGTGGCTAAACTAACTGGTTTGAGGGTTATAGGTTTGTATGAATTCATGAGACTTCATACAAACAATATTCAGAGCATCAGTTTCTACAAAGCAAAGTTTAGATTTCAAGACAAGACTTGAAACTTGTGTTCATTTAAAGATGTTTATCTGTACTGAATCTAATTTCTCCTGAACTGCAGGCCGTGTTCAGACAGAAGAAGTTCCAGAGTCCTCCCAAGCCCTTCACCTACGGATACAAACTGGAGGATTATATTGTAGGAAACCAGATTGGGAAAGGATCCAACGCAGCTGTGTATGAAGCTGCTCCTCAGTTTTTCTGCTCAAAGAAGAGCGATGGTGAGCCCGCCACTGTGCAGATACGAGACAGTGAGGACGAAGAGGGAAATCCCGCCACCCCATCACTGACCTGCTGCTCTCTGAGAAACTTCCCGCTGGCAATCAAGATGCTGTGGAACTTTGGGGTGAGTCATCACCAGAATCTGAGTGTGCCAGGAGAAGGAGAGGTGGTTTGTGACCAGTGTTGTGATTTCATGTGTTTGCAGGCGGGGTCATCGAACGAGGCGATCTTTAGGACGATGTCACACGAGCTGGTTCCCACAGACCCTCTGGCTCTGACGCCAGAAAAACAGCAGCTCACTTTAGACGGGTAAATATGCTGAAGACTTTGAAGGGCTGCAACGGATCATCACTGATTATTTAACCCTTTAACATCGGCGGTGTTGCCGGTGACACCTAAATAACAAATGCTCTTTGATATACAGTCACTCTTTAACAATTCAACATGAATCAGCTGATTCTGACATGAGTAAAAATTACTTTTCACAGCAGCTTTGAGACATAAAGTGTTGAACAACTGCGCAAAACCGCCTTTTTCTGCAACAGAATCAGCTGATTTACATGATAATTAACATTAGGGTTGAAGAGTTACAGTAGACGAATAAATGTCAGCACACTACCTATAGCTCCAGTGTTTGGTTGAACCTTTATTTATAGAGGGAGGTCAGTTGAGAACAATTTCTCGTTTACAACCACAACCTGATTACACATCACCAATACAGAAAGAGCACAACAGGGCAACAGGTAATAAAGATAAAAATGGCATTTTCTCACATCAATTATTTAAATATTTACAATACAAAGTCTACAGGAGGCATCGAGTTAATGATTACAATGAAAAGGCAGAAGGAAACCCATTAAAAAAAAGTGAAAGTTAAAAACATCTGCATTCATCACTGATCACATCTGTTAAAGAAGTCCTAAAAGCAGCTAATGAGGCCAAGGTACACAACTTCAGGGTTTTCTCTAGCTCAGAGGTCTGCAACCTGCGGCTCCAGAGCCACATGTGGCTCTTTCATCTCCCCATGGTGGCTCTCTGGATGAAGAATAATTAAATATTAATAAAAAGAAATTTGAGATTAGCTATTATTTTAGCAAGATGCTAACATTTTTGGCTAATTTGTTATCTAGTAGGGTTTTTGGGCTAATTTAGAGTTTAGCTTCTATTTTAGCAACAAACATTTTGACTAATTTAGTTTACTGAAGAATTGTATGCTAATTTGGGGCTTTGCTAATAATTTAGCAACATGCTGATGTTTTCGGCTAATTTGTTATCTACTGAAGTTTTTTTTTTTAATAATTTAGAATTTAGCTTCTATTTTAGAAACAGGCTAACTTTTTGACTAATTTAGCTTATGGAGGAATTTTGGGCTATTCAGGAGTTCAGCTAGTAATTGAGCAACGAGCTAGCTTATTTTGTTTTGGCTAATTTGGACTCTAGTTAAAATTTGTATGCTAATTTGGAATTTAGCTGATATTTTAGCAATATGCTAACATTTTAGGCTAATTGTTATCTGCTGAGGTTTTTAGGTTAACTGAGTAATTTTAGGCCATTTAGGAGTTCAGCTAGTAATTAAGCAACTGGCTAGCTTTTTTGCTAATTTAGCCTCTACTAAAGGAAAACATGTTAACAAAAATCCCTTTTGGGAAATGATAAATTATTTTTATGTTTTTTTTGCTTTTGTTCGTGCCTCCTGCTCCCCACTGGTCATCTCGTCCGGGTCAGGTCTCTTGTAGGACGGTGTCGCGGTGTTGGGGCCTTCTCGCAGATCTCCCTTAGGTGAAGCTCCCTCCGAGGTCTCCCGTCTCGGCATGGGTCCCCCTCCAGCGGGCTGCCTTGACTGGCGCTAAGCAGCTGACTTTAAACTGGTGCGGACCAGGGGAATCCGACTGTTGATTTCTGCATGTGATTTCTGCCCAGTACTCTGAATGTCCCGCTTGTGTTTCAGTTAACTATGTTTATGCAATTTCATAGTTATTGGAAAGGCAACTCATGAAGTTTTTCACTTTCTCGTCCGAGCTGACATCCAGCTCAAAACCATACGGCTGAAAATTACCGATATTGCTTGATATTTTTATGTTGCAACGGCGAAGATTTAGGCTAGCGAGACACAGAGCTATCATAATCAGACAGTGGGGATCGGGAGCGGAGCACTAACAGCCACGCCCCTCAGAGGAAATTTTTGAAAAAGGAGCTTCAGATCAACATGAAAAATGGCTTTTAAAGACATTTATGTTGTGGGATTTTAGTTAAATTCTTGATTAACTTCATGATCATAATTAAAACACTACTTGGAATGTTTTTTTCATAGGGTGAGTTAAAGGGTTAAAAGCATGTTTACGTTTATGTGAACAGGACAGTTTGGGCAGGGCAAATCGCATACTAGCCCATCCCCCAAATTATGTAAATCAATTCAGTTGGAGATTTTTTTTATTTTTTTTTTATATGATGAACTATAATGACGGAATAGAAAGTTGGTGGACAAAACTGTTACGGCACGTCAGCATTATGACATGACAAAAATCATACAAACAGGGCAATACGTCTAGCATGTTTACATATATAAAGCAACTTCAATCGATTTTTTTTTTTTTTTTTTTTTTTTTTTTTGACATTTCTAGAATTCACATAAAGTTTTTTTGGATATATGTGTAATGGAAACGCAGCTACTGACAACGACAATGGAGAAAAAAAGACGACTCAGCAACTAATCACGTATGCATCTTAGCAACCTTTCTCTGTAACTTAAAAGTCTTAAAATATTACAAAATCCATCAGTTTTCATATCAGCAGATATGAGGCCGTACTCCCTTTTAGAAAACTTCTTTTCCTTTCAGCTTTTCTCTTCAGGGGTCGCCACAGTGAATCAGATTCCTCCATCTCTCCCTGTCTTACTGAAAGCTACTTGACAATAATCGCTCACTCTATCACACCAGATCCTAAAAATGATCAAAACCGGGAGTTTTTTGATCCGTTGCACTCCTATATCTTTATACTTCTACCTTCCAGGTCAGAGTCAGGAGCCGTTTAAAAATTCCAAATCTATTTCTGTGCAGAAACTTTGGAGTCCTGCCCAGACGAGTATCCGCTCACCCCAACGTGATCAGAGTGTATCGGGCGTTCACAGCAGACGTCCCGCTGCTGCCAGGCGCTCAGGACGAGTATCCAGACGTGCTTCCTGCCAGACTCAACCCCAGCGGCCTGGGCAACAATCGCACTTTGTTTTTGGTGATGAAAAAGTAAGATCTCCTCATATCTCACCCCTGGATTCAAACTTTTGAGTTTTGTTAAAATACCGTATTTTCCGGACTATAAGTCGCGGTTTTTTTCATAGATTGAATGTCCCTGCGACTTATACTCCAGTGCGACTTATATACGAATTTTTAATGATGAGATATGGACCGTAAGTCTAGAGTGCCCTCTTATGGTGATCTATGCAATTACTTTATTTACTTCAGTTATTCAGACGTGACACAGAGGACTAAGAATTTAACGGATTTAGTGATATGGAGTCAGATTGCGTGCAATTAATTACAGTAAAGATAAAAAGTTGATGAGTTCTTGAGTCTATAGTTAAATAAAACTGTTATGTTATATAAATGCTACACCTTTTCGTTTTTTTCATGATGCTAATATGTGAATATGTGTTGACACATATTCAGCCTGTTTTCTATTCACTTATGAATGTTATAACTTACCTTCCAGGATGATGTAATATCGTTTTTTTCAACCAGTTTGTAAAATAAATTACTTGAAAAAAATGCGACTTATACTCCAGTGCGACTTATGTATGGTTTTTTCTTCTTCATTATGCATTTTTTGGCCCCTGCGACTTATACTCCGGTGCGACTTATAGTCCGAAAAATACGGTAGATGTCGTGACGGGGCCTACCTTCTCTATGGCAACTCCCAAATTGTTTGTCTCTTTCACAGCTACCCCTACTCGCTCCGTCAGTACCTGCAAGTGTGCACGCCGAGCCGCAAGCAGAGATCTCTGATGGTGCTGCAGCTCCTGGAGGGTGTGGACCATCTGTGCAAGCAGGGCGTTGCTCACAGGGATCTCAAATCAGACAACGTGCTGCTGGAGTTTGACTCAGGTGAACTTTAATATCCGACTTTGATTGGAATAGGACCTTGTCTAGCATCAGCTACATTGAATTGTTTTATTTTTGTTTGTTTCTATACGCAGATGGTTGCCCCCGTTTGGTGATCACTGACTTCGGCTGCTGTCTGGCTGAGAGCGAGCCGAGGCTGCAGCTGCCGTTCAACAGCATGTGGGTCGACAGAGGGGGCAATGCCTCCCTTATGGCCCCTGAGGTACAAATTAAGGGTTTTTTTTGTTTTTAAAGAAAACTAAAGAATTGGGTTACATATGAGAATGCTTTGTTACATGCTCCATGTGGCCTCAGTTTCTTTTTAACCTTTTAATAACGGAGCTCCAGTTCTTTGATTTACTGTAACTTTTCAACCGTTAACACGATCAGCGTCATTCCAGCAGATTCTAAAGGGGAAAGCCGGCGTGAGCTATAGTATAGCATGTATTGTCAATAGGAAATACCATGACTTCCTGCTATATTTAATGGTACTATGTGTTGCCAGATCAGGGTTCAATAATATTAATGCATTTCTTTATAAAATGATTAAATTTTTTTGTTTAAGCATCAAGCAAAGAGAAAAAGATGGACTCAAAAATAAAAAAATAGAGTCCCAACATAGCTCCGTGTGGTACTCCATAGAACTAAATACAAGAGATGTATTTGTCACAGCCCTATTAACTGTTTGATCCCACTTTAGTCATTTGAATGGGTGGTTTGGTGTAGTGTCTGAAACCTGTCAGAGCTCATCATCTCTCTTTGTGTTTCTGGTTTAGGTGGCCTCTGCAGTCCCTGGACGTGGAGTTGTGATTGACTACAGCAAGGCTGACGCGTGGGCTGTGGGCGCCATTTCCTATGAGATTTTTGGTGAGCCAAACCCATTCTACCAAGCCGTGGGGCTGCACAGCATCAACTACCAGGAGAAGCAGCTCCCGGTCCTGCATTCCAGCGCCCCAGCTGATGTGCAGTTGGTGATCCGATTACTCCTCAGAAGGAGTCCTACAAAGGTAAAGCGAAGCATCTTCGAACAGTTTACTCAATTCATTAAAAATGGTTGAATTCATGCAATCTTTATTATTTATCAGAAAATACATGAGAGCAAATGTAAAAATCTAATTCCGTCTTGTTTCTGCTGTATAGCGTCCCAGCGCTCGCGTAGCAGCAAACATGCTCCACCTCACCCTCTGGGGTCAGAAGGTTCTGGAGAAACAGGACAGTGCCGGCATGAGAAAGCTGGCTGATTGGTTGCTGTGCCAGTCTGCTGTGGTTCTCCTGAAGGGCTGCAGTGGACCTGCTGGGAACAGGGTGGAGGCGGAGCTTCAGAGGAGCTTCCTGTGTAACCTGGAGCTCGAGGAGCTGCGCACCGCGGTGGGCTTCCTGCTCTACGGACGAAACCAGCACACGGCCCGCATCCCGTCTGCTTAGATGTCTTTAGATCCACAATCAGAGCCTAGCAGTTATCTGCAATGGTTTCTCTGTGGTTAGCCACAGGTTCAGCCACTTTATTGTTGTTGGGAGGTTTTATATGCAGCACTTTAAGTTGAATAAAGCTGATATACTGAAGAATACTTCTCTAAAGCTACAGGTGATGCACGTTCAAGAGCACCCTAAACATGTATTCTGGAACGTGTTTTGTTCATATATTGGAAAAAGCTTCTTCTGTCTTTTACTACTGTTTACTAGAACATGTCTGCCACAGCTTTATTCTGATAGAAGACTTGATGTGCAATTATTGATTTGATCTGTGTGATCAATATTCATACAGTTGGTACTTCCCTGAATGAACAGAGGCACCATCCATAAATCACTACTAAATTTGGGTCCCTGATTGGTCAAAGTTTGACCTGGTTCAACGTTCACCTGTGCAGTAGATTCCCTTCAATGCACTTTGACAAATGTTGCACTGTTTTTTTCTGCTGTGTAGAATCATAAAAGTTCACATTTATTAATCAGCTGCCTATCAGTGAGGGTATCAGGTTGCAGTCCCTGCGTGTCTCCTGCATGTTTAGTGAGAGATGTGACTTTGTTCCCGTTTGGTTTGCACCTTTTAATAGACATATTCACAGATTATTGTCAGTTAATCAAAATGGTAAATATGAAAATAATTGTTGATGTTTTCAGGTTAAAGTGGGTTTGTAACTCCCATGAAATTCTTCTTTATGAAGAAATAAAGTTTTGGGGACTTGCAGAAAATAAAAAAAGGAATAATATATGGATTTAGATAAAGAAAGAAAATGATACAAATATTTTTCTGTGTTTTAAATAAAAGTTTAAAAACTTTCTTGTGTGAATTACCTTTTTTAATAATAATATTACTTAACTATCAGAAATAGCAGTTTTTTTCTTTGTGTAACTAGCTACACATAAAGGCGGCACGTCACAGTCCTCGTCTTTGTTGTCGTGGTCCAGTGCTCAGCTGTGCCTTCAATGATTTGTTTGAATGGTGGTGGGGTGGGGGGGTTGGAGTCCTCAAAGCAGGAGAAGAATTCATTGAGTGCGTCTGGTAGAGAGGGGTCCCCGGGGCATTGTGCACCTCTGTTGTTATAGTTATAGCATGATGCCCCTTCACATACTCTGGGGTTCATTGGATGTAAAATGTCCCTAAATCCTCTGCGCGTAAGCAGCCTTGGCCCTCTTCACTCCAGCACGCAGCTTCCCTCTTGCCGCTCTGAGAGCCACCTTGTCCCCAGACCGGAACGCAGCATTTCTGGCTTTCAGCAGAGACTGGATCTCTGCATTCAGTCAGGGTTTCTGGTTTGGGTAATTCGTTTCCGTCCTGGTGCTGGTGACGTCCTCTGTGCACTTCCTGATGTACCCGAGGACGCCTGATGTGTAGTCCTGTCAGTGATCTTTTATCTCTTCCATTTCCTAAAAGTTGCTCCAACGTTTGTTCTGTTCTCTCCATGCACCGTGTTCTTGAGACCAGGTTGATCACACCAACAAACGTCAGTAATATCTGGCTCATTCACAGATCTACCAATAAGATTAATCTAAGGAACCATACATTGCACCAGCTTTATATCCTTTAAAACACAAACAGGGTTTCTTTTAAGGAAGATTGTAATGAATCATCAGAAGACAAAGCATTATGCCATATTTTATGTTTTTTTATCTACTCTGAGTTATTTTAAATTAGTCTAAATAAAAAAAAAGAAGTTTAGATCTATATTCATCATAATGCTCTCAATTGTTCCCTACTTAAGTCAATAATTGAAAAGCATGGAGATATTTTTGATGTGCCAAATCGTTAAAGTCTAAACAAAAGTCCTTAATTAATGCATTCTACTTGTTGGTGTTTACCCAGAAATGAACATAAATGACACAATAGCATCACGTTACAACATCTTTATTTTTAAAGATCCAAACTTCCATGCAATGTTACAAATCTGAGCAGAGTCAGATTGGTACATGAAGATACAGTTTGGAAAATGTGAAAGACTTTACTGGGTAACACTTTTAATACTCTTCTCCTTCTTCCTCTCCTTCTCCCTCAATGGAGTCGACTCCAACCTCCTCATAATCTTTCTCCAGAGCTGCCATGTCCTCCCTGGCCTCAGAGAACTCTCCCTCCTCCATACCTTCACCCACATACCAGTGCACAAAGGCGCGCTTAGCGTACATCAGGTCAAACTTGTGGTCCAGCCGAGCCCAGGCCTCTGCAATAGCAGTGGTGTTGCTCAGCATGCACACCGCCCTCTGGACCTTGGCCAGGTCTCCACCGGGGACTACAGTGGGCGGCTGGTAGTTGATGCCGACTTTAAAGCCGGTGGGACACCAGTCCACAAACTGGATGGAGCGCTTGGTTTTAATAGTGGCGATGGCAGCGTTCACATCTTTGGGCACCACATCGCCACGATACAAAAGACAACAGGCCATGTACTTTCCATGGCGGGGATCACATTTCACCATCTGATTGGCCGGCTCAAAGCAGGCGTTGGTGATCTCAGCCACTGACAGCTGCTCATGGTAAGCTTTCTCTGCAGAGATGACGGGGGCGTAGGTGGCCAGAGGGAAGTGGATGCGGGGATATGGCACCAAGTTGGTCTGAAACTCAGTCAGATCTACATTGAGAGCACCATCAAAGCGTAGAGAGGCAGTGATGGAAGACACTATCTGGCTGATCAGCCTGTTCAGGTTGGTGTAGGTGGGGCGCTCGATGTCCAGGTTCCTACGGCAGATGTCATAGATGGCCTCGTTGTCCACCATGAAGGCACAGTCAGAGTGCTCCAGAGTGGTGTGGGTGGTCAGGATGGAGTTGTAGGGCTCCACCACAGCAGTGGACACCTGGGGGGCTGGGTAGATGGAGAACTCCAGCTTGGACTTTTTACCATAGTCCACAGACAGACGCTCCATCAGCAGGGAGGTGAAACCAGAGCCGGTGCCACCACCAAAGCTGTGGAACACCAGGAAGCCTTGAAGACCAGTGCACTGGTCAGCCTGAGGACGTATATGGAACCCAGTTAGATACAGATTGGGAGTTAGCTTAATATCCTACAAATACACCCACCAGTTTGCGGATCCTGTCCAGAACCAGGTCAATGATCTCTTTACCGATGGTGTAGTGCCCACGGGCATAGTTGTTGGCAGCATCTTCCTTGCCAGTGATCAGTTGCTCAGGGTGGAACAGCTGTCGGTAGGTCCCGGTGCGCACCTCATCTGATGAGACGGGTCCAGTCAAGATGTAGAATCGAAATAAAATCCAGAGGAAAAGAATAAAGCCAACAAATTCAATACTTTACCAATGACAGTAGGCTCCAGGTCCACAAACACCGCCCTAGGCACGTGCTTGCCAGCTCCTGTCTCACTAAAGAAGGTGTTGAAGGAATCATCCCCCCCACCAATAGCTTTGTCACTGGGCATCTGTCCATCGGGCTGGATTCCATGCTCCAGACAGTAAAGCTCCCAGCAGGCATTGCCAATCTGGACACCAGCCTGACCGACGTGGATGGAGATGCACTCACGCTGGGAAGAAGTAAAACGGCAAAAAGAAGAAAATATATGTACATGTATTAGAGGGAAAAACATTGGAGGTTTACAACCAGACACCTGTCGAGATCAAACAAGCTTTTCAAAAACAGTCCCTTTAGCCTTTATTTAAAACATTTACATGCTCTAGTTGTGACAGAAACATACTGAAGGCATGTATTTTACAGAGAATGATGCATTTTACGCTGCAACACTGAAGTGGGGTTTGCACAAAGGATTACAGGGGAGAGAAAGGATTATCTAGGTCAGACATGTTGCAGGGTGTTGGTGCTATAAAGGCTGCAGTCACAATAGTCACACTTACAGGGAGACGGTGCATTTTTCATTTTTACTATCTGTCTAATGTTGAGATGTCTTGCTTTGTTATTTAATAATATAACAGGGAAAACCACAAATATTGCACATGAAAAAACAGGAGGCAGCAGGGAATTTATATAACATCTAACAAACATGGATGACAAATGGGGCGACCAAACTGACAAATGAATGGAAGCCTGGTGAAGAGAAAAAGGCGTCTAAGCTGATTTAGCTGTGTAGAGGAGGATTAGGCGTTTGCCTTGCAAAAGATCATTGTAAATGCTCTTCTTTTTTAGAAATTAAATTAATGTTTTGATCAATTTAAAATTCGAGGAAATAAAACAGCAATCTAAAAAATATAAAACACAATCTTCTACAAGTTAAACAGAAAATGCACCAACATACACCTTCATCTTCAAGAATAAAATGATATAGAGATGCTTACCATGATCACTCGTCCTTATTATGTAATGTAATGAGACAAGTTTGAGGATGCGTGAATTTGAGATGTGCAGAGGCTGAAGACTGAAGCCGCTCTGGTCACGCGCAGCGCGCTCACAACCACCTCAGAGGATTCAGAAAGAGGACAGTAGGCATGCGCGCCGTGTGGTAAGGCAAGCCAAATGGCTGAATTATCTTCATTTGAGGCTGAAAGGCTGGTGAAAATAAAATCCTGGCTTATTTTCTTTGTTTGAAGAAAAAAAGATTAAATGACAACAGCTATAAATCATGATGGATTACATTGTATTAGGACACACACACACACATAGAAAAAATAAAGAAAATATTAGGGCTGGGTTTAAAAAATCTATTAATCATTTTGAATCTATTTAAGCTTAATAGATCAATAATCGAGTCACAAAAGATATAAATTGATTTAGCACACAAAGCTAAAGTTCGCTAGCTTGATGCTAACGTTCAATAGAATTTCCCATAGGACGGCTAATGCTAACACTTGGTTGCCAAAAAAAAAATAATTTCTGATTAAATGAACATCTTTATTGTTATCTTTATTATTTACTTATAGGCATACTTTTCCAAACTCCTTTAAGGAAATAATGTTTAAAGTAACTATTTATGGTCTAAAACTTCGTTTTTCGATCAAACTGTTATCTTCTTCTAGAATAGAGTGTGCTACTTCTACAGCGCGATCGCCACCTAGTGGCCAAACTTAAACGTCCTCCAGGAGAAGCAGCACTGTTTACAATGTTAATGATCGGAACATTTTTGTTAGAACTTCTCCTTTAGAGAATCTATGTAACACTATATAATATTAATCTCAATATTTTACTAATAAATTTTGCAATATGTGAACTGTATCCAATTAACATAAATATATTCAAATTAAATAATATATTTTTAATGTATTTCTAAACAAATGCGTTGTAAACCTAAAATTGAATGAATTATTTATTTATTTATTTTTATAATTTTTAAATGTTTGTGCTAGAGCAACTGTAATTTTTACACACAAAAAACATATTATGTTCGTGTTTATGTGTAATTGTAACAACACCAAAGTGAACATTTTTAAGTTTTATTATTTTTTATTTAGTCTTAATACAAAATGAAACTTAAAAAAACAAATGTTATGTATTTTTGGGTACAATGTTTATTGTAGTAGCATAGTGTTGTCACTTTAACCCAATGCATTATGGGAGATGCAGTGCAAAAACTGATACCTGATGCTGGACAAACTCACGTCTCCGAGTTTCATAATTTTTTTTCTCTTTTTCCACAGTTTGACACCGGACACAAGCTTTAGTTGCTATTTTTTTGGAACTGTGAGATTTTATGAGCCAAGTCGCAACAAAAAAGTGAGGATGTTGACAACTTTTGATTGGTCAGACTGATGACATGATTTTAAGCCTCCAAGAATGATTGGCAGACACAGTTGGAGGGACGGAATTTTTCCAAAAAACAGCTAGCTGTGGCTAAATCGCAGGACCGCCATTCTTATCAAAAAGTTTTTATTGGAATCAAATCAACAGAGAGAAAAAATAGTATTGTGTGGTCTTTTATATTCCTAACTATTAATTGTTTTATCAGGGCGTGTTTGGATAAAAACAGAGCTGATATCCTGTTGATAGAAAATGTTTTTAGATCAGTGAAAATGAATAATTTCCAACGGCACACTGGTTGAGAAACACTGCTTTATAGTAGTGAAGTGCTTACTCAATTGACGTTAATCATCTGATTCTGTTGCGGGGAAAATCGTCTTTGCGCCATTATGCAAAAAATATAGCTTGATTTAGCACGTAAAGCTAAAATCCGCTAGCTTAATGCTAAGTGCTAGCATTAGCTATTCTATGGGAAATTCCATTAACGTTAGCATCAAGCTAGCGGACTTTTGCATTATGTGCTAGTTTAATCTCTTTTTTAATGGATTGATTATTAATCTATAATGCTTTGATTGATTCAAATTGATTAATTGATTGTTTTCAACCCAGCTCTAACTAAAAGTGGTTTGAGGGGTCACTTAGTCTAGTTTTCATCATTGACTGTAGATGAGACCCGGACTGAGTCCCCCCAAATAGGAAATACCCATTGGCTCCAAGAAACCAAAATCCCATAGACTTTTATTGAGAAATAAACAGCTATAGAGTCATTGTATTTAGAAAAAGCATTCTTTCACTGCTATTTTTTCTTAACCTATTCTTGCTAACCCTATGATATTTTTCTTTACAAACAAACAGACTGAAAAACAGCTTCTTTCCAAAAGCAGTATCCATGTTAAACTCCTACTCACACAGATAACGTCTCATCAAACTGTACAGTATATCATACATTTATATACTGCTTATGTATGCATATGTAAATCTGGTTATTTAAATGCTCGCTTTTTTGCACATCCATAATGTACATATCTGCACGTCTGGATACTATGATGGACAATACACACTTATATGGCACAGTTCGTTGTATATATTTTTCTACATATTTTTTTATACTTTATATCGTATTTTATATTATGTTCTTTGTTTTTTATGCCAATTTCTTTGCACTGAAACGGTTGCTGCAATTTCCTTGTCCTTGTGATAATGACAATAAAGGTCTATCTATCTATCTTTATCGCAAGCTATTCAAGTTATAAACAGCCCAATCAGAGGCCTGAATAAAAGCGTGTGGTGTCCATTGGCCCACACCTGGAACATTTGACATTTTCTCTCGATCCCACTTTCAGGAGTGTAGATTTCAAACAAGCACACTTGAATACCGACAGCCATAGAAATGTTGAGTCAGAATGACTTGGATCAATCTCCACCATTAACATGAATATCTGATTTTACCAACCTCAGCTGAACTGAGGTGTGTTTTGGATTTTGGCCCCATGTGTGATTAAGTTTGACACTCCTGGTCTATAATTAGCCTACTAGTTACTGACTTCGTCTGACTCCTTCTGAAAAATGGCTACTGAATTGGCTTCATTTCGCAGGAGCCAGACATATTTTCTATGGGTGATGTCACACTTGCTCAGTCCAGTTCTTTTATAAAGTCCATGGATCTGACAAAACTGTTGACTTTTTTGTAATTCCTAAAAACATGCCATGAGGCTAGAATTCAATCTTTTTCAAAAGTAGAGATTTTTTTAAATCAACTTCATTGCTGGTGAATCTGTAAAGCTCAACAATATTATTATGCATTTTTTATTTAATTTTTTATTTTGAACGTATTTTGCTGACAAGAAAAGAGGTGTAGGCTACTTTCATTTTTGCGTGTACGCCTTTAATGACGTTCTCCAGGAACCTCTCAAAGGTCGACTTTACACAGTCCATGCTTTACCCCGCCGCCGCTTCGGCTCCAAGACGAGATGAAGAGAATGTTTCCATGTTGGAATAAGTTGAGCTTTAAAAGCGCCGCAGTGGCGAACTTTTTGTCCCTCGCCTCTCAGAGAGCTCTGACACCGAGCAGAGCATGCTCCCCCGGGAAGAGCTTCAATATCCCGCCGAGCGCTGAGTTCGAGGCGCGGGTCTCGGGGATCCCCACCATGGCCAAGCTGCCGTACCGGGAGTCTGCAGACGGCCTGGACGCGGCGTTTGTGGGCGTCCCCATCGACACCGGAACCTCCAACCGGCCCGGAGCCAGGTGCTGTTTTTACTGGCAGATTCCGGACGTTTGCAAACATGTCTGATTCTCTCTCTGAACTTCTGACTAACATGGTGAAGTGCTGAGAAAAATAGAGGGCGGGAAATATATGATGTAAAACTCCTGTTAAAACATTTCGAGAAAGAAATACATTACTAACGACCTGTGACTTGTATGGGGTAAGTGTTGGCCATTTGAATATGGTTTGGCACAATGTGTCAAATTTCAAGGCCCGGGGGCCGGATCCGGCCCGCCAGGTGATTATATATAATCTTCTTTATTGTTATTAATGGCCCGATGTTGTCTTGTGCTTATTTATAACTTGCATAATTTTGACAAAATATATATTTTTATGGAGAGTAAAATATTGAAAGTTATTTAGGGTTCAAATTGATTTATTGTACAATAATATTCCTGATTTTTTATTATTCCTAGTTGTGTTAAAAAGTTACGTTTTATAAATGTCTTTTTAGTGCGTTCGATAAATGTTTATCCTGTTTGGCCCGTGACCTAAGGTGTTTTTTGGGATTTTTTGAACCCTTGTGTGCAGAGGTGGGTAGTAACTCGTTACATTTACTCCGTTACATTTGATTAGTAACTTTTTGGGTAAATTGTACTTGTGAGAGTTGTCAAAATACGACTTACTTTTTACTTTTACTTGAGTACAACTCTGAGAGAAAAACGTGACTTTTACTCGAGTACACTAGGCGTCTCGCTGCTCGTTATCGTTCCTTTTGACTGGAATAAATCCAAATAATCTGAAATGATCCGGAGGGGGAGAAACTTCCCCCGGCTCCGTACCGTCATGTGACTCCTTGTGACCAATCATATGAAGCCAGACAGTCACGTGACCGTGCACACACACACACAAAAAACTCTGCGCAGCAGAAAGCGCGTAGGGAAATCTCTCCTCTCAACACTGATATACATTACTAGATTTTACAAAATATGGCTCGAATTAAAGCTTAGAAAATTATTGATGTTGTGGTATATTTAACTATTTATTATCTATTAAGCTCAAGCTGTAAATAGTGCAAGAATTGTGCCTTCTACTGCTACAGATAAGGCATTGCTGTCAAATGAACAGCTTCTAAATATCTGATTTTTTATTCTGGCTCTGTGCTAAAATCCGTATAACAGAGCTTGTAAATGATTGCCACCCAAGACTAGAAATGAGGGAGATTGATGAACTTTAACCTCATTAATGACTGATAAAGTTTATTAACAAAGTCCATCGCCTATTAAAAATATCTCAAAGTGCTAAATAATAATAATAAAAACACCCTTTACCACATTTTGGAATGAAACTAAAACTGTTTTTGTTTTTTTTAATTACGTACATAATAAATAAATCTCAATTGCTTCAGAATTTACCTTCACATGGACGATTTCATAGTACTTTGATAAAACGGTTCCAGCTAGCATCTTTACCCGATACAAAAACATTTTTAAACTTTGATCATAACATCAAATACATCTGCCAAACTGTATAATAGCAGTAAATGGTGTGGCAGGATAAAGTTTATGGCCACAGCTCCTTCACTAACGACTGATCTCTGCTGTCTTTGCGTCACTGAGCAGGAAGCGTTAGCCCTGTATTTTCTGGTTGGGCTTCCTCCGGTCCGTACAACCAAGAAAAAAACTCAACAGTGACGGCACGGATTAAGAAAATAATGTACAAACTCACTTACACTTCTTACAAAAAAAGGGGGGCGACCGACAACGAGATTTAGGCTCGCTTTATAAAATGTGCTGCTTTGTAGTGCTAGCTACGAGGTACTTTTCCAGCACAACAATGCAGCACATTTCATGTGTTATCCACATGAATTTCCATCAGTTTTTGTGCATGATGAACGTGAATATGTGCGATTAACATGAAACATTAATAAAAAACAAACATCAACGAACCAAACTAGCATACTACTCGCGAGTTGCTAGCACCCACATTAGCACACAGTTCACGGTTCCCAGCCTGATTTCTCTCTATTAAAATGCGATTCCTGTCCTGTGATGATTCCTCTCCATCGGATTATTTTGTTGTCAAGGTTTTTGAAGTCGATTGTAAAACACTGCGTCTTCTTTTGTGGTTCTTTTCATACTTTCATACAACAGTTAAAAAGCCTTTCTGGAGGATTTCTTACTGATAATATCCCAGTAGAAGCCACAAAGTCTTATTTACTTACAGTATGTTTAACACTTGGTTTATATGGAATTATTTTCCTGCAGACTCTAAAGTCTTTTTTATCATGTAGTTTCTTGTCGTTTCCCCATCTTGCTCTCTGTCTCTCCCTCAGTTCATTTCATTTTATTTTTGGTTTTAGTTAGTACCTTTTTAAAATTTTTACTCGAAATGAGTGGAGTGTTAAACTCTTAAAAAAATAAAAACAAATCATTGCATTTTGGCGCCCCCTCCAGCAGATGTCCATACCTGCCCAGGGCCCATTCTGGCTTCACGAGGCATCAATTTGTCCATCTCTAACTCAAACATCTGTCAAAATCTTTTCGTTTTGGGAAACTATGAAACCAAACTGCTGATGGATTGTTGGGCATTATGGGTACTGTAGTCAGGGTCCTGATTGAGTGATACAGACTGTCCTTCAGCTGTTTGTGAAGAAATTGAAAAACGTTTGACTTTTCTGACTTTTTTGGCTTAATAAATATATAAGATAAACCTAAAATATTTTACATTTTCAAATTATATATATTCAATTTTCCTATAACCAGAGAGCCACCGTGGAGGGGTTAAAGACTTGCAGGTTGCAGACTCCTGCCATAGTCCTTTGCCCCTCCTGACACAACCCTGTACTTTATCTGGGATGGGACTGGATTAAGATTGTTGTCCTGGGAAACAAGCCCTGGTTTTTTATGTACTAGTTGTACACACAGCCACTTCAGCCATCCAGCTGCCTTTTTACCATATTCTAGTCTACCATTCTATTCTGCATTTTTGGTAAATTATAAGTAAATTATATATTTTTGAGAATTATCATGTCATTGTTTAATTTTATGTCTTCTTATCAACTTTGATAGAATATTTTCCTTTTTTTATAGGTTTGGTCCACGGCAGATTAGAGTAGAGTCTGCTTTGCTGCGGGCTTACAACAGTGGAACCAATGCAGCACCTTATGAGTCCCTTGTTGTCGCTGACATCGGGGATGTAAACGTGAACCTCTATGACCTGAAGGACTCCCTCAGGCGCATCAGGGAGGCCTATAGAAAGATTCTGGCCACCGGCTGCATCCCGCTGACAATGGGTGAGAGTCGATCAGCAGACAGACCCTCAAACCTGTCAAACCGCAGTGGAACTGAAGAGCTGCAATTAAAGAAGGTTTTGGCACAATTTTTTAATGAGATGTTGATGTTTGCAGGTGGAGATCACACAATTACATATCCAATACTGCAATCCATTGCTGAGAAGTAAGTGAACCTTTTTGCATGAAGCTATAAATGTTTTGGCACTACTAATAAAACACTTTAAAGTCTCATCTTTTGATCTATTTTCACAGCATTTCCATGATGTATTTTCAAGCCAAAATCATAAAATTTGTGTTGTTTTCTAGGACATAGTTTCTGCAGAGCAACAGTAGTTCATTAGAAAGTCACCTCTGGGTTGTGGGCGGGACTATTTGGAGCAACGCCCTCTCCGCTTTCCCTCCTTCCCTCTCCTCTGTTAAGAGGGCGGAGCAGGGAGTGTGTGGCCCGCCCAGCGTATTCTCTACATCACAAATACGATCTTAATTCAAACTGAATTTATTATTTGAATAAATTAACATTAAGAGATGCAATTTTAAGTAAATTTTTTCATAAATGTCTTCCATCAATAGAAAAATGACAAAAAAGTGGGTCTTTAACCCTTTAATCCTGGAGGTGTCACCAGTGACACCTAAATAACACATGGGTTATGTCCGAATTCCCGCCCTACTCAATATATAGTGCACTACATAGTGTGTTCGCCATTTTCTAGTTCTGTCTGAATCTACAGCCCGATCCGAATTCTTCCCTTCTCCCTCCCCCTCCGTGCTTGCTCCAAACGGAGGGTGATAAAAAATAGTGTCTAATATTTCAGGTGTGACTTGTTTGATGATGTCATCAAGATCATCGGTCCGCTAGCTTTAGCGCGGAGCTACAGCGCTCGAATAAACATAACAACAGCGGTTTTGTAACTTTAAAAAGGTCACTCAGCAACATAAAGTCATTACTTACATTTAAATGTAAACTTCTGTGGTTTAGAGTGAACCAAAGTGAATAAAAGCTCTTGGCGTGACACAGACCCTTCTGTTTGTATTTACTTACTTAAAAAAAAATAATCCGGACACGACTTCGACTTCAACTACCACTTCAAATGAAGGGGAAAGGAGAAGGGGAGTATTCGGATCGGGCCTACAATTCCAAAATCGAGTGCACTAAAAATTTCCCAGAGGTCTTTGTGTAAAACTAATGTGCATCTATGCTCACTATATTAGCGAATATAGACCACAATGCATTGCGGTCGAACAATTTTAAACAAAAAAAAAGCGTGTTTAAATCTAATTTTTGAATAAACCATCCTCATTTTCACCATCAGAACACAGTGGAGTCATAAACATTTTTAAATGTTAATTTATGACTCCACTGTTAGATAAAGGAAAGAAAAGTAGGGAGCATCGTGTCCCAATTGCCTTTAAAATCCAGGGCAATATATAGTTTTTTTTGTAGTTTGGGTTTGGAGGCGGGACTCGGACATAGCCACTATCAAACTCCAACCCAGGGGTGTCAAACAGGGGGCCAAAATCCAAAACATACCTTAGTTCGTGGGCCGAACAGGATAAACATTTATTGAACACTATAAAACTAAAAAAAATTATTTTTCTTTAAAAAGTGACTTTTTAGCATAAATATAACTAATATAAAGGGAGTAATATTATTCCAGAACAAATCAACTTTTAAACCTTAAATAACTTTCAGTATTTTACTCTCCATAAAAAATGTTTTGTCAAAATTATACAAATTATAAATATGCACAAGACAACATCTGGCCATTAATAACAGCAAAATAAAATGGTCCGGAGGGCCTGATAGAATTACCAAGAGGGTAGGATTTTAGATACCTCTATGCATGTCAAAAGGATTTATACTGATCAAAAATATTTGTAAACATTTGTAATAATCAGATAATGTTTTTGAGAACTGTACACAGTTCTATATAAAAAAAAAAAAATCAGAAAGAAAATTCAACAGTTTAAAAAAATCAGAATTGATGGAACAGAAAAACTTCCGTCGAGAAGTTACAAGAGCTGTAAGAATATCAACACTTGAGCTAAAGCTCTGGTGTTTGAAAGGTTAATAACTGTTTTGGTTTTTAGAAAATGGTTTGCTTTTTTTCCCTTGAGAGTGGTCATGTTATGTGAAGACAAAATGTTGCTTTTGACTGATTTAAACGTTGTTTCCTTAAACAGCAAGTCCTTTTCTACAAAAAAATGTGATCTCTATGGCAGCAAATATTTATTCAAAAGATATAAGATGTTGTTTTGGGATTTTTTTTCACAGATGGGGAAGTTATAGTAAATGCTGTAAACTTTCATAGCACTTTTCTACCTTCTTTGAAGGCCCATTCACACACATTCAAACACTGGCGCCAACATTCCACCAGAGCCAAGGTGGGGGTTCAGTGGGCGGGCAAGGCGGGAATTGAACCTGTAATCTTCATATCATAGGTCGACCGCCCTACTGCTTCACCAAAGGCGGCTGTGGTGCAGCAGTAGAGGATACGAGTTTCGTTGTATTCTCACATCATCATTGATACTTTGAAGTTCCCAGAATGCCCTTGTGTTTGATGCAATTATTCCCATCCTTTCATGTCTTATCAGGCACGGGCCAGTGGGTTTGATCCACGTTGACGCTCACACTGACACCAGCGATGTGGTCCTGGGGGAGAAGTTCAGCCACGCGACTACTTTCAGACGTTGCTTGGAGGAGGGGCTTCTGAGCCCTCGGAATGTGGTTCAGATTGGTATGCGGGGTACTGGGTACTCTGCAGACGCTTACGAATGGAATCGTATAAAGGTATGACCATCTCTGAGTTTGGAGACACACATCAAGGAGTTGGAAAAAAAAAATCAACATCAACCTGTTAGAATCTGACAAATCAGTTTTTGCAAGTCAGTCTTATACCCACTCACAATAGGCATCCTGTTGTCCCAATCATTACTGTAAATGAAAAAAACAACTAGCAGGGACATAATATTTACTGTATCCGATTGCAAAATAATCATAAGAACATGAAGATGGAAAAATAGTATTGCTCTCTAGAGCAGGGATGTCAAACGTACGGTCCAATCCCGCCCAGTCATGAAAAGAAAAACGTGTTGGATGTTGGAAAAAAAGAGGCAAGTTTCTAGCCCATTCCTGTGACCAGTTTTGGTTCTTTAAAGAAATGGCTGCAATGCCCAATTCTGCCACTAGGGGGAACAAAGGAAACACAAGACTGGCAAAACAACAGATCAAGAAATAATCATGATAAACACTGAATTTTACAGATAATTCCAATTCAGTTGATGTTGATGCTTGTCGGAACCGTTTAAAACCCAGTTGGTGCCCAACAGATCAGTGGCTTTCGCTCCTGCGGTGAAGCTCATTTGCTCCATAAGCTGACAGAGATGCTGCGGGGGTTGCCAGTTTGGGTCTCATTGAAACTAGTGCAGGTCAACCCCTCGTACAGGTGCATGTGACTAAGGCTTAGAAGAAGATTATGTTTTGAGTTCCTGGCTACAATACTTTAGGATGACTAGTCAAAGTGCAAATACAAGAAAAAAAAACTCTGTTTCTACTTCCGATAGACGATTGAGCACATCAAGTCAGCACACAGATCGTGCAGAGAAAAGAAGTTGAATGCTAAGTACAAAATAAAACACCGGGGGGATTTTCAAAATAAAATAACCATATTTATGGCAAGTTCATAGCTTCCTCACTACAGGTCTAAAACTAAATGAATCTGTTTAAAGTCATATTTTCGGATTAAAATTGCCTTCTTTAAATTCTGTTTCATTCAGTTTCTCAATTTTTTGTTGTCAAATCTTTGAAATCATAACAAAATCTTGTGTTTAGAGGACAAGATACAAAAGGGAGTTTAGCTGGATGTGAATATAGAAGAAAAGTCTTTTTGGGTTCAACTGTCAAAACCAGGAAAATGTGTTTAAATCCAAAATCCAGGAAACTGATCTTGGCGGCAGTAATGATGTACTTAATAAATAAACTAAACCAGGACAAAAACCTATGGAGAAGTAGAGGACCTGACAATAAAGAACCAAAAACCAGACACTTTTATTCTGAAGACAATGAACAGAAATGAAAACACCTGTGGATGATCAAAATGAACCTGAAGTTACTGACAGGAGACAGAATATGACCAAAACTCCACTGAAAGTGTGACAGTGTGATAATGATATTAAATAATAACAATTTCAGCATTGTGGAATGAAAGTTGTTGGATTTGTGTTTAAAATATTACAATTCATACTAAACTTGATTCATGTTGATAAGTCTATGACAATAAAGTGTTTACATAAAAAATGACACTTGTATCACCTTCACGAACAGGAGTAGTTATTTCTTAATATATGTATATATATTTACATTTTCATTCATTTCTATATTATTTAAAACGTAAATAAAACCAAACGCACACAAAAAAAAAACAAATTTTTGTTGCCCTTTTCCAACTTTGAGCCCCTGCCCCTCAAAAATCCTGTGCAGGTCCCTGAAGCTAACAATCCCAAGTGAAACATTCATTGCAAATCCCATCAACCGGGACAGAGTTTGCTGGATTCAATTCCAATTGCACTCAACCACTGTTGCCCAACTTTCAAGTCCACCGGAAATTTGTGCAAGCCAGGAGATTTTTGTCACCCAAAGGCAATGCACCTACGAGTCATGCTAAAGCTAACACGATAACGACTAACCGCTACAGAATCAAAGATGGGCGGGGCTTTTATACTGGATCTGCAGAGCATGATGAAATGAAATTTCTGAAACCATGGGGGACTTACGCCAGTTGACCAATCACAAAATTCAACTGTAACACCTTGTTTCAACCTGACGATTTTAGACTATAATTTCAAGAATTAAAAAATGTTTTAAATTTTCAAAAATATGGCAACAGACAGCATTTTTTAATCCCTATTTAAAGAAATTAACAGCCCAAAAAATGTCATTATTTAGTGTTTGGTTACCCTTTAAACATGACTATTTCCTATCAAACATCCTTTTTTCTTCTGCAGGGTTTCCGTGTGATTCCAGCGGAAGAGTGTTGGCACAAATCCCTTGCCCCTCTCATGTTGCAAATCAGGGATAAGATGGGCTCTACCCCGGTCTACCTCAGTTTTGACATTGATGCTCTTGACCCAGGCTTTGCACCAGGAACTGGAACACCAGAGATCGCAGGACTCACACCTGCACAGGTACACGTTAGACCGTCTCCTAACCTGACATCTGGAAGGCTCTCTAGTTCTCTGCCACATGTTCAGACTTACAAGAACCAGGAATGTCTTTATGAAACAGCAGCTGAAGGGAAAGACTTTATCAATCACTATCTCTTTATCACGGCGCCTTCTATTGGGTGAGAAACATCAGACAATTAATTGAACAGTATTTTCGTGTTGGCTTGTTAAAGGTACGAAAAAAATGAAAAAAAGTGATTAACACTTAGAAGGCCATGGTTCAAATCCCAACTGGGTCCTTTGTGTTGAGTTTGCATGTTCTCCTCACCCATGTGTGAGTTTCTTCCCACAGTCCTCAAACATGCTTCTTAGGTTCATTGGTGCTTCTAAATTGTGTGTGCCCTGGCAGTGGTTGGGATAGGCTCCAGCAATCCCATGACCCCAAAAGTGATTCAATGGGGTCTAAAAATGGATGGAGGGATGAGAAATAAATGAATGGATGGATGGACAAAAATGGAATAGGAGGAAAGATCAAGGTCACAGTATCTTTAAAGATCCACTCTAATGAAAATTGTGTTTTTAACATGTTCTGGTTCCATTTTTCTAATGCTGAAGGTAAATAAAGAGAAAATTAAAATTAGATTTCTGAGTATTTTTAATTCAAGTTTTGATAAATTAAAAGTATAAAAAATGCTGTTTGAAAAAGAGCTTATTTGTGACTCGGAAAATATACTAGGTGGGTCATAAGCTTCCAGCTCCACTCAATTCTGATGCATCCACTTGTAAACAACCCGATCCATGTACGTCTCTGGATAACTCCAATGTTGCGCTGGTAAAGTTAGGTTTGGGTTGTGGGGGCCATAAGCTAGAAGGACAGCCTGTAAACAAAGGGTTGCTTCGCCCCAACAGTCCCACAACTCAAAGTTGAATTTCCGATAAACTTCTGCTGCTCTGCAGAAGCTATATCCTAGAAAATTACACTTTTTTGGGGGGGGTTATCTAAAAAAACAGCAAAACCACAATTAAAAGACCACCAGCAATCCTTTTACAATAAAGTCATAGTCAAAAGGGGGAAAAGTCAACAGAATCAATGTGATATTGGAAGGAAACTTCTTCCAATATCCCCAAATTGCTTTCCAATCAAGAACTTTTTAGCGATGTTCTGGAGCAGCCAAATAAATCTATGAAAAGAATCTGCAGCCATTATTTGGGTGTCAAAAGCCTGAGCACTTTCTGGGGTCAGCTGGAGTTCATGTCTCACTAAGTGAAAGCAACAGAAAGGCCAGCATAAACCCAAGCTGTAGTGCTATGCCAGACCGGAAGACACAAAGTTGTTGGCAGCTCTTCTATTTTGGGGACGGCACACGTGTTTCTTGTAGCTGCGAGAAATAATCCCCTGCAGATCTGGAGCTGCTGGTTCAGATTTTCCATTCATCTACTGAAACCCTTTCTGGGCCATGAGGTTGCTGGAGCCTATCCCTGTCACTGTTTGGTAAAGGCGTGGTACCCTGGAGAGGTCACCGGTCTGTTGCAGAATCGCACACACATTTACACTTAGAGACAGTTTAATATCAATTAACCTATAAAGCGTGTCTTTGGACCATGGGAGGAAGCCAGAGAAAACCGACACAATCTCGTGGAGAACACAGAAAGGGTCCAGCTGGGATTCAAACCAGTACTTTCTTGCTGTGAGGCAGGAGTCCAAACTGATTTTGTAGGAGGGATACAGAAATGGTCTTACTTGTCCCCCTCATTGAAAAAAAATAAAAGAAAATGTCTGAATATTCAAATAAAACATAATTCTAAATTTCATTTTTCCACATATGCATGAATAAATATGTGCAGGGGTCAGTCTTGGATTATAAAATTAATCATATTCAATTTAGGCCGTTGAGATCATCCGGGGCTGTCGTCGGATGAAGCTTGTGGGATGTGATCTTGTGGAAGTCTCTCCACCTTATGACACTACAGGTAACTCTTGAAATTCCTTTGAATAATATTATAGTTTTTTATTTTTAGTTTTTTTTTTGTTTTTAACTTTTCCTCTGTTTTTTTCATTCAAACAGGAAACACTGCTCTGCTTGCAGCCAACCTCCTCTTTGAAATGTTGTGCGTTCTTCCAAAAGTGAAATATTACTGAGATTACGACACATCTGATTAACAAGAATTAATCTTATGCCTTTAATTCAAGTCGAAGCTGAATATACTTGTTCATTTAAAATGGAATGTTTGACCTTTGGTCATACAAAGTAAAAATTCACTCTGATCATCTTTACAGTTATTTTAAAAGTGTTCCCAGCAGCCTTACTTATAATCTAGATGAATTTAGGAAAAATAAACAAACTGGTGTTTTGTGGGATAGTTTCTGCAGATCTGATTATAAATTCAGCTCTGAATTGTGGGCGTGTCCAATCTGTAACGGCTAACCGATTGGTCCCCGAGTACGCAAAAAATGCGTCTACTTTCAAAGATGCATTGAACAATCTGAGAGTGGCTGTATAAAGAGTTTGATGTTGCAAAGTGCATTTAAATGCACGTGATAAAAGAAAATTAAGTAAACATTTACTCTCATGACGTGTGACATGATGACAGAAACTTTAGGGCACTTATTGGCACTTTAGAGCACTATGACAGTTTAGAGCACTATGCTAGTTTAGGGCACTTACTGAGATTTGGAAGTATAGATTATCTGCTGGAGAAATTGGGGGCATGAGCCAATTATTTGAGCAGCTCTTACTGGTGCCTTATTTTTTAGTGTAAATTGTTTCTCTAATGCCTTCCTCCTGGACAAAATATTCCAAAGTTGCATGAATTTAAATATACGAAGCCTGTTAAACACCAAATAAACAAAAATCTTAATGAAATCTCATGACTTGTGTGGCTACATTTTTGACCTTATAAAGCATCAAGATGAAGTGTGCTATGCTGACTTATTGAACGGTCTATGGGTGTTCCTAGTACTGCACTTTTCTGGGTTGAGATGTCCGAGATCTTTCAAGGGATCTGCTGTAGCCACTTGTTTGGGGGTTATTGCCCCCAGTGCTACAATCACCACAAGCACCACCTTTCCAAGCTTTTTCCAGTTCCTCCCTGAGTCCCTGGTGTTTCTCCAGTTTCTCATGTTCCTTCTTCTCGATCCTACCATCGCTTGGTACTGACACATCCACCACAACAGCTTTCTTCTGTTCTCTCTCCACCACTACAATGTCTGTCCGTCTGTATCTGGAAGTTCCACAGGATCTTTGCTCTCTCATTCTCTACCACTTTCTGAGGCGTTTCCCATTTTATCTTAGGGGTTTCCAGTCCATATTCTGCACACGTTTCTGTATATTATTCCAGCTACTTGGTTGTGGCGCTCCATGTAGGCTTTCCCGGACAGCATCTTACACCCTGCAGTTATGTACTGGATTGTTTCAGTTACCTCTATGCACAGTCTACACCTTGGGTCTTGTCTGGTGTGGTAGATCTGAGTCTGTATCTCTCTGGTGCTCAGGGCTTTTTCCTGAGCTGTCCTGTAGTCTTTCTAGCCATTGGTAGGACTTCTTGACATCAGCTACTTCAGTTATGGTCCGGTGATACATCTCATGCAGGGGCTTGTCCTCCCATTTGACTCTGTCCTCCAGCATTGCATCCTCTAATTTCCATTGACTGAGACCTTGGGGCCTTGAGCTTCATGTATCTTGGATGTTTCATCCTGGATAGTGACTTCCACGCTCACTAGTCCTCTGCCTCCTTCCTTGTGGCTAGAATATAGTGCAAGGGTTGCTGGATATGGGATGGAACCCTCCATGTATGGTGAGGAACTTTCTTGTCTTAACATTTGTGGTCTGTATCTCTTTTTTTGTCCATCTCATTCCTGCAGGGTATCTGATAACTGGCAGTGTGTAACTGTTGAGAGAATGAGGTTCTGGTTGTTTTGCTAAATTGTTTGAGAATGAAAATATTAAAGTAAGAAAAACTTCATAAATGAATTCATCAATACTTATCAATTACCTTCTAAATTAGTCCTATAAAATTAGTTCTAACAGCAACATTCACTTCATTACTGCATGTTTATGAGCTCTTTCTAGCCATATCACCCCAGGATGCACTTTTAAGGGTCATGGTTCATCTCAAGGTCACAACACCACATGTTGACACTCTCTCCCATGAAAAATGTTGAACATTTTGTGGTATATTTAAGAAAGTATGAATCCTTTTAGATTTTTTTAAAGGGTTTGGAATCAGACTTTTGGGATGTTGACCTCGGGGACGGAAGTGATCTTTGGACTGGTTGTCCGAATCAGCACAGCTTTTTCCCACAGCTACACAACACATGAAATCTTACAATGATCCATACATTTCAGGAATTTTGGTCCCTTTTGACCTGATAAATGTGTATTTAAAATTGTAAATGCTCTTGGTGTGACTTTAAATGCACATTTAATAGTGAGAGACACAAAAATCCAGGAGACTTCTAGCATTTTTCCAAACCTTTGGAGTTGTAGTTTTTAACCCCTTTTAGGGAAACTATCTTTTAGTTAATCAAATACACTGAGACATTTGAATTCATTTTTGAAGTCCACGTTCCAACAGGATACATTTGCTGGATTCCAGCTGTACTCCAACAGTCTTCTCTCTTTTCTTTTAGCCAGTTTTAGTTGTAAATGACTGCAGCTTCTCTCCCTCCTTTTAGGCCGCTGATTTTAATTGAGAGCAGCTGTCCTCTCACACTCTGACTGATACAGAATCAGGTTTTTTTTCAGTGGATTCAGGAGAAGATCCGCTCCAGCAGAGGGTGCCAAAGATCTAGTAAACATACCTATCTGGAGTTTCCAGAAACCCTGCCGTGGTTCCTCTTCATTTCCTTTGACATGAGTCATCCGCAGCAGTTTAATGGACATGTATTGAATGAAGAAGTGCTCAGAAGTCTGATCTTCTCCTGGTAAGACATACTTCCTGAAAAACTCAGTGTCCTGAGGACATGAGAAGCAGCCTGCTGGTTTGAACGAGCTTCCTCCAGACAAAGTTAAACAAAAAATTTTTTAAACGTCTGTAAATGATGAAGTTGAATTGTCTAACTTTTTGAAAAAAACAATTTCCCTGCCACCCCTACGTCTACCATAAAACAAGTCAGCTCAGGGTAAGCTTTGAAAACACAGTTTAATATTTGAGAAACATGTTTAAACGAAGCACATTTATTACTTGATGTGAAAATGTTACAAGCCTTTCATGAAAATTTAGCTTGTAGTTGTGATGTAGAAGCTACTACGGCGTGTAAACAGATGGATGATGGGAAATGAGGGCAGGCTCCCTCTGTGCTGACTAAAACAGCATTATCATAATTCTAAGACGACTTGGAATGCTTTTAATTGTAGTTATGGTATTTTTAGCCTAAAAAGTGTTG
>NC_050518.1:19430438-19503952 GCF_002922805.2 Oryzias melastigma | reverse complement strand
CTGTCTGCGATTGATGCTAATAGTGTTTTCCGTTAGCCGTCCTGTCTGCGATTGATGCTAATAGTGTTTTCTATTAGCAGTTCCGTCTGCGATTGATGCTAATAATGTATTCTGGTAGCAAAACACTTTTTTGCTAGCAGTGTTAGCAAACAAACTCAAAGCCAGATTGGGGGGAAAAAATCACGCGTCTCTGGTAGTGTTTGGGGGGGCTGGGCCAAATGTGGAGGTGGGCCGGATCCGGCCCGCGGGCCGTAGTTTGGGGACCCCTGGTCTATAGTTTTGTAAAGCAGTAGTAGCTCTGAGTTGTGGCTGGGACTGTTGGCACGGAGTAAGCCCGCCCTCACTTCCCATCATCCTTTCACTACTTACAGTCCCGAATTAACATTATAACAAAAATGGCGAGCAATGTGGGAGCTGTCTAACTGAATAGATGAGCAAGATCAGATGAGGAAAAGGAAGATGTACATGGATCTGCTCCTGATTCAAAACGATTTGAATAAACAAAAACTCAGTAAACAGTTTTAAGCTTCATTTTCTTCATGTATGTTTATAGAAACAGGGAAGAAACATCAATTCCAAATTGTTGGTGTTGGAGCAGGCATAATGTATGTGTGTTCGTGAAGACTCCACTGTGCGTGTGTGGAGTGTGTGCTGACTGCGGGTCTAGGCGGCGTCTCCCCCCCGCTCCAGGATTAGCTGTCTTCTCTTTCTGCGCTCCCCGGATTCCATTCCGTCTTTTCCTTTCAGGGCTGCGCTCCCTGCGCGCAGGACTTCCCAGTGACTCCGCGAGGCTGCGTTCAGCCCCAAAAGTTGCCCCAAGAGCTCAGGAGGTTGGAGGAGGGGGGTGGTGGAGAGGACGGAGCACGTCTTGGAGATCCTGATCTTTTTGGGTGTTTTTTTGTTTCTTTTTGGCGCTTCCTAGTTGAGCGCAAACGGGGCTCCTGCGCGTTACCTGTTGATGAAGTCCCACGGGGAGTGAGGGCGCACAGGAGCAGTTTCTGCACGGTCCGGAGAAAGGCGAAGGGACCTTGGGGTTGTTTTTTCTTCTTTTTTTTGCCCCCCAGCAGGAGCGAAGCATTGCTGGGTTTGCTGTAAAATGGGCACTCCAACCACTTTGTGCCAAGGACTTATCCTCTGTTTGCTTCTCACATGTCAGCTGAGTTCTGTAAGTGAGCTTTAACTTTTTTTTTTTTGCTTCCCGAGTCACTAACACATTTGGGAGTTCTTGCCTTTCCTTTTAAGGCACACAAATCCCGCATTGTTTGATGTCTGCTGCGTGCATGCGGTGCTCTGCGGGTGCACGGCTGGTCCCATGCAGGTGGGCTGGAGCCTCCAGTGCACACGCACCATGCATGCGCCCTGCAAACGCGTTTGGAAGCAATATGGCAAACTGGAAGCTCCTGTTGAGTGAAGCCGGGTTAAGTTTGTCCATAGAAACAAGCTATTCATAGTCCCGCACTTCCCAATCGGCTGCAGTGCTCCTGCACTGTTTGCTGTCTGTCAGCTCTAAGCAATATTTGTACTGATTAAAAGTGAAATCAGGGGGAAAAGAGTAAAGGAAGTAGATTTGATTTCATTTATCTGCTTTAAATAAAGCCAGCAAGAGCCAATGATCTGTCAGTGAAGGCTGGATGCTGTAACTGATGGAAAAAAAACTCAAAATGTATCCCATAAAAAAGGCTGAAAGAAACATGTCCACTAGTTAGAGCTCCTTCTTTTACTCCTCTGTCAATTATACTTGAAATTAGTCCCTAATAGCATCCATTTCAGCTATTGGTTGTTTTGAAACAAGTTCTCCTTTTACTTGTGGTGTAACAATTAATAGTTTGTGATCAACGATCCGATTCAGAGTCGATCTTGGACCATTTTGATTCACTGACCTAAAATCAATCCAGAGCATCTTTAGCCAAAAATTCAACCAGTGTGATTCAGAGATAAACTCCTGGTACTGAACAGTGGAGCTGAAGTTTTCCAGATATCTTGTATTTCTTATAAGATAAGTGTTTTATATGTGTACAAACAAGTAAACAAGAATTAATGTAAAATCCTTTCAGATTTTAGTTTTATAAAATTTAGCCCACTGTTGTTTTTCTCCATCAAAATAAGATAAACTGAACATTATTTGAACATTCTTCCAACACTTTAGAAAATTCAGTGTTTCCACACATTAGACTGTAATGATGGTTGATCATTTTTTTGCTGCCATCACTTGTGTTGTCAGCTATATGATTATTGGTTGTTTTTATGTTATAGTAAAGTTAACCTACTCAATCTGAATGGTATTTTCCAATATCGATATAATCTATTTTTTTTTCATTTGGAAAATGATATAGGTCGATTCAGATCTGATTGGATGGAATTTAAATGCTACATAGTGAAGTCCATTAATTCCCCCCCCCCCCCTACCATTTCTGCATAAAGCGTCAGTGTCCAGAATGCTGCAGAACAGGTCTCTCATAAATTTTCAATAAAAAAAAAATAAATTCTATTAGCTGAAAACAATTTAAACTAGATTTTTGTGTATATTCAGTTACAATGAGATCATAAATTAAAGTTGAGTTCCCTGACATTTACTAGAAGTTCTGCAAAAAAGTGCAAATTATTGCTCACTAGATTGGCAAAGAAAGACCACAATGCATTGCGTTGAAACAATTTTTCTTGTGGAAAAAATATCCAAGATTTCAACTTCAGAATTTATATAATATGAGTTCTAGTGCTGTCCGAAACTAGAAATTTCCCAGAAGTCTACAAAAATCTAGCAGGCATTGATGTTCATTACATTAGCAAATGTAGACCACAATGCATTGCAGTAGAAAAAGAAATGTTTAAATGTAATTTTTTAACAAACCATCCACATTTTCAACATCAGAACACAGTGGAGTCACAAATAGACGTTGTAAAATGTTTGTATTGATTCGATTTTCACTCTGTGATATCAGTGACGTCATATCGGGCGTTTAGCAAAATGAAAGTAAAGTAGTGAGCATTGTGTCTGAATCGCTTTTAAAATCCAGGGCACTAGATAGTCCTGCACTATATAGTTTTTGAGTTTGTTAGTAGTCAAGGGTGGGAATTCTGAAAAAGCCATATATTTTCAAAACTTCCTGTAGCTCCTTTTGCTAGCATGCTAGCAGTAGCGCTAATAGCATTTTTTTGAAATAAAAGTACATTTTATGATTTGCATGCTATTTATGTATTTATTTCACCATATTTTCTAACATATCAAAAATGCTACGTTAAGACACTTATTGTCTGTGTAATGACAATAAATGATGAAAAAACAAGTTCAATTTAGGCTACACGTAAAGATTCATACCGTCTATATAGTCACTGACTAGTTGTAACTGTACTGTCATCTACAAAGGGATATTACTCAAGAGTAAGTACTATTATCACAGCATAGGAAGTGTCTTCACTCATCTATATCTACCCTATGAATCATATGGCATATGATTATCGCCTTGCAGCTGAGAATAGACTGTCCTTTTTCCCTGTGAATTCCGTCTAGCCTCTCACCTTTATGCCCTCAAATAAAAAGAGCTGTCATGCTCGAGGTATCTGTGACACCTTTGCTCTCATTTGATCTGAAGCAAAGTCTCTCTGAGTGATGCACTTGTGGCGGCCAGCGCACATAAATCTTTCACATGCGGTATCTGTCACGCGTCTGACGTCTATGGTGCGAACGTTTTCATGACTTTAGGGTGTGTTTAACATCTCGTCGTGACAGTTTTTCTTCCTCGATGTGAAGTGAAGTACAACTTTGGTGGCACAGCTCAAAGTTGAGACTCAAACATGAAATATCTGTCTTCAAAGGCATTGAGGACTTGAATATCATGGGTCCCTGAAAGTTGTTCAGTCCCCACAAGGCTTTCATCATCTGTAGTGTGCTGACAGTGGAGGGTAGCAGGAGATGGCCCCTACACTTTCACCACAGCCCTGATTGACTGCTAGACCAACAATAGCATTATAATTGAATTAAGTGGAACCACAAGCATCTGTTTCTTGCATTATGGCTTTGAACTACAGCAGGCTCACTACCTCTTGATTCAATTATGCACATGCACCAGTGTTACTACTACAAGAGCTGCTGTCTTCCTGGTGGAATGTCAGTCAAACAATATAAAGTAATAAAAGGCAGTCCTGTAGGTTAAGTTTTTAAAATAAAAAAGACCAGGTTTGTTTTGATTATTTAGATCAGTAGGATCAACTAAACGTGGTACAGCAACTTCACAAGTGTCCCTTGCCTTTGTTGGGGTGGTCTGAATGTAGGGGAGTGCGGTTTGGATTCCCGTCTTTGTATCGTCTAAGGAGGGTGTCACCGGCATTGGATATTTTCTGCTGCTGCTGTACCCCCTCAGTAACCCCTAACTGCTGTGTAGCAAAAGCTTGTTCTAATGGTTTATTTAGATGCTGTGTGCCTGTTTGAGGAGGTGAGCGACCTGATTTCTGTCATTTTGTAACTGGTGTTTAGTTCCGATTCAATGGAGAGTATGCGGAGCTGTACTTCAAACAGCAACTCTACTTCATCGTTTGAACAGTGTGGAAGATTTTCCCCTCCTCAAAGACCCATTCACATAATTGCTCAAAGACTAGGTTCGGTAAACATTGCTTTGTTGAGTTGAAACCCCAGGAGAGAGGACTTCTTAGCTGTTGGGCAGCTGCTGTGCAGACAAGCAGGTTTGCATTTGTTGACTTTGCAGTGAGGTGTGACTTGGGCCAGTATAGAGGTCAGGGAGGTGAGCAGAGTGAACCTGTCTCAATATTATAGTTCTGCAAGCTTGGTCATGAGCTATGAGTTTTTTCACGGTCAACAAAACAAGCAACATCAAGATCCATACCAATGCTGTCCTCTCACCGCAGCTGTGTTTCTAGGTTTAACTGCAGAGGAAATGACTTCTTATACGGATCAAATTACTTTCATGTTATTAAAAAAATCAAACTGTGAATAAAGCATTTTTTGTTTCAACTTTTTCCTTATTAGATTTGAATTGGTGATACAATTTTACTTATGCTACATTCTCACTGAATTCGATTGCCACGTCAAATTTGTCTTCTCCAGCTCTCTTTTGATTAGGGCTGTGTTGATAATGTTGATTCATTGATTTGAATTGATTTAAGCTTAATAGATCAATAATCAGTTCATAAAAAATATCTATCGATTTAGCACAGAAAGCTAAAGTCTGCTTGCTTGACGCTAACGTTTAATGGAATTTCCTATAGGACAGCTAATGCTAACATTCTGTCAACCTAAATGAACATCTTTATAAACTCACAGGTATGAATTTCCCAAACTCATCATTTTTAAAGTTACTATTTGTGGTCTGAAACATTGTTTTTTTCCTCACACTTTCTTCTTCTTCTGAAATAAGGTGTAATGCTATGTCGCGATCGCCATCTAGTGGCCAAACTGAAACTCCCTCAGGAGAAGCAGAACAATGTTTACAATGTTAATAATCTGAACATTTTTATTGGAGTTTTTCTTTTTGAGAATCCATGTAACACTGTATGATATTAACAATCCCATTATTTTACTAATACAGTTCACATACTGTAAAATTCATCAGATTAATATGAATATATTCAAATCATATAGTAGATTATTAATTTATTTCTAAACAAATGTGTATAAATGTGTAAACTCAAACTTATTGAATTGAAGAATGTCAGAAGTTTTTAGCTTCATCACAACATGAGAGCATATCTGTATATCTCAAATACTATGAACGCATGGAAGACATGAATGATGTTGTGAAATCAGGTTTATTTATTTTTGAAAGCTCTACAAAATCATTGACATGTCTGGGTTGATGAGATCATTAAAAAAAATATTCGCCAAATTTCAAATATTGTCAATCTGGAAACATCGGAACGGGTTGCGACGGCCAAAACACACTGCCACTATGCCACCACTCGATGCTCAACGCTAAAAATCCGACACAGGACCTCTTAACTTGTCTGTACATTGACTTAACATTGACTGGCTCATATTGACTTCCTTCAAGTGTTGTATTCATCAATTGCAGAACATGGCTTACGGAAATGTTGAGCAACAAACACAAAGTGCTTTGATGTCTTTCTTAGCACCTGCTACATGCTACGTCAGCTCCAGCTACAGCAGAAAAACAGGTCCTTCCATTGACAGTATTATAATCTATTTTTACAGAGATGCAAGCAAAACACACACACTTGAAAATGCAGTTTACTTTAAGCCAATAACAAAAACAAAAGTTTAGCCTTATTTATTTGATTAAAAACAGATGCTGGAGTTTTCTACAGTTAGGGCTTTGACACACTGCCGGTGGTTGTACATGTAGAACAAAATAAACTGTTTATCTTCAGACTTGTGGCGAACGATTTTGCATCCCAAGTGGAGTTTAAGCATAGCAGTGTGTGTCCTCTTTGACCACATTCATTGATTAGCATGAGTCTTTTTACATCGCTCTGTAATCCTGTCCATGTGTCTTGGCCTGTATTACACTGTATTACTACTTACTGTCAGTATCATCTTTTTTCTTGAAGAATCCTAATAATTAATGTATTGCCCCACTAAATATTTCTCCAAAGCAGTTCAGTTTACTGATTCACTGGTAAGATATGATTAAAACAATGTTTTTGTTGTTTTTCTTTTTAGCCTTAAGTTGGTGACACATCTCTACTCACACACATTTGAATCGTGGTTTTTCCTGCGCTTTCATGCTTAATCTTGCGTCCATATTGGACAGATGAGCCGACTCCAAACACAGCTGCACATCGGCTGGTATGGCAGCAGCCTTGAGCAAGTACTGACACGAGCCCACATACTGAATATGGCCTGTCCTAACTAGAGTCCCACTCTTTCAATTCACACCTCCTCACACATTTGTCTTTTCTTTTGCCGAAGAGCTCTTTGCCCCCCCCCAAACCACTGGCTCCCATAAATGTATCATCCACAAGCTCATGCTTCTGTCTGCCAATTTCCCTTGGGTAATTAAATATTTAAAGCTACACATGAAATAAAATGTAAGCTCTGAAGTAGGAAAGACATTCTAACTGTGTTATGTTAACTTGTAAAGAACAGCTCGTTCATCCCAACTCCAAACAATAGGGAAGAATGTTTTCACAGCTTGTGTGGAGAGTCCTCCTAGCACAGACTAAGCACAAGTACCCATAAGTCTACCGCTTTTTGGATGCTCTTGTCTGATCATATTGTGGCATTTTGGCGGTGGAAACAGCACCTGAATTCCTCACTGATATGAGTCAGATGGCAAAGCAGTTTCAAGATTTTGCCTATCTTTGAAAATCTAGTGGAGAATGCATTTTGGTTGCAGTCATCTGTCAGGGCCTGTAACATCCAAGCTAGGAGCTCAAAGAAACCCAACAAACTGGTGATGAGATGGAGACGGCAAGTGAACCTTTTTGTGCACTGGAATATGTTGCACAAGACATAAATAATAATGGAAAACTTTGTTCATAATCTGTACAACAATCTGTTGAAACAGCTGAGCGTCTTAAACTGGTACAGTGACTGGTACACAGGATTATTCCCGTCGAAAGCAACAAACAAGAACAATGACATAAAGTGTAATGCTATGTACACAGTGGGCATGGGGTGCACCTTCAAAAACACACACAAATGGGCCTTCTTTCACACGCTTTTACCATACGTTGTTCACACTGGACTGTTCACTACCAAATACTAGCACATGTACTTGTAGTTGGAAGAGGCTTGTCAAAGCAGCGCAAATCCAGACTTTTTTCTTTAACAGCTCTATTACGATATACAAAATACTTAGTCATGTAATTCCTGCCCGGCACAAACCACAATTATTAATGTCTACATCAGTTGGCACTTCCATGTTTTGAATAGGACACTAAAGATACGTCGCTACCAAATCTGCATCCCTGATTGGTCAAAATCAACTGGTTTAACTTTTAAAGCGCGATCAAGGGCTATTCCTTTTGGACGTAGGGCCTAAAAACTGACTTAAAAACTTGCATAGCGGTTTGTAAACACTTTTGGACACGGATGCCCTAAACATTAGGGATGTGGCAGCATATTGATTTTGCAATTTAACGTGATATTTAATCCTGCGATGGATTTTCGATGGATTCTCACCAAGGATTGATCTTTTATTTTCGTTTGAAGAGGCTATAAAACGTTATATTCGTCATCCTTTGGTCAGGCATTCCTTTGGAGCTCAACAGAGGGCGTGCATTTCAAGACTGGCTGGTGCGGGCACCAATGTGCTTGGCAACTACTTGAATTGTTTAAGTTTTGTTCTGTTGTTTACAAAAATTTTGCACTAAGTAGTGGCACTTCTGTTCATGTTTACTACTGTGAACACTGAATTTTACAGATAATTCAAATTCAATTGGTGTCAATGCTTGTCAAAGACAGTATTACTGATTTCAGTAATGTTGCATTAAAGTGTCTATTATTTTTTGCACAAAATAAATAAATGGGAATATATTTTCCAAAAAAAAACTTTTTCTATATATTTAGTGAATTATTAGAGATGATTTTTTTACCAATTATTGCAGTTTTCCAATATTATCGACATCGTGAGCCATGTATCACGTATTGCATCGTATCGTGAAGTACCCAGTGATTCACAGCCTACGAAACGTGTATTTAAGCACGATTACATAGACTTCATTGGAAGGGGTTGCTAGAACTTGTGTTTCCTAGCGTGGTGTGAACACATCAAAACATACTGTTTTAGCCAAAGTATTTATACTGACAGGGATTCACTGAAAACTTTTTGGCTTCATTTGAAGTTAGTATTGAAACATTTTGAGTTTAATTGGAGTTAGAGCTGGAGTTAGATGTCTGCCTTTTGTCTTTTGAGTCATGAACTCCAAAAGAGCATCGGTTCAGACCAGGGTCATGGAGACCTGTCACCCTTCATTAGAGCTGTGTTTGTACATTTGTGGGGTTGAGTACAACAGCTTTTGTCACAGAGACAGGTCTTCATGTCGACATATTTCATTCCGGAAATCACCTCACCTCAGTAGGATTGTGGAGCTTGAAATTGAAAGAAGATAAGTCAACTGGATAAGAGGAACAAAAGGTCTTTAATGGACTGGTTGACTCTTAAGATTTCTCCATTTCTTCCAGCTCTCCTCAGTCTGGGTTTCTTGGCTTGCACCCATTAGAGATTCATTGAAATGCTAAGTTAATGTTCTATCTCTCAGACTTCTTTGCTTGTCTACTATTGAGTCAGCTATTGTCACTGATGTGAAGTTGCTTTTATGTGTAAAAGCTCATTCTTTGTCTTGAATTGCACTCCTGGCCTTTGATAGAGGGGAGTTGCTATTCTTTTTTCCAAAATATGTTATTAATATTTTTAAATATTTACATCAAGCTTGTTGACATACTATGAAATGTCTCTAGAAAAATTCCCTCCACTGTGGTGTCTTATCAGCACTGATAATTTCTCACTGCCTGTCGACCGACAGATTTTGGTTTGATGCATCAACGCCGTGTTGCAGCAAGTCCGTACCTGTGAAGAGACTTTTAGGCTTTATTTAAGGAAGCCCTTGCTTTTGCATTACTGCTCATACAGGCATGTTTGCTTTTGGTAGCCTCAGGGTGTGAGTTACAGATCAAAAACTGGCTTCCTTTTTCTGTTTAGCTTTAGTTTCTTGGATCCAGGCGACGGTAGACCAAGGCCTAATCAACTTATTTGATTTACCAGTTAAAGACAATGAGGCAGAACGCATTTGAAGCTTGATCAAACTAAAATATGTAATTGGATCCTTGCCAGTTGGACATTGATATGGATGAAAAGTTTGGTCTACACTTTCAAAAGGCATTCTTCCTTGGGTTTCACTACACGTTCTTTTAGATCAAAAACTGTTTCATTAAATAGATGGAGTTCACAGTTGCATCTATTCTTGCAAGCTGCAAAACTTTTACAGTCCTTTGTGGCCACATCACTGCTGCTTTGAATTTTGTGAATGTCAGAAAAAAGCCGTCTGTACTATCTTGTCAAGCTAGCTCAGCTGCCAAAAAGGTATAGACACGCTTTTAGCTAAACATATCCTGGTAGTACACTATTAAATACCAGGTAGTGGTGTTTTTAACTTGTTTTAATTTAAAATATTAAGAGATTTTTTTATTTTATTTTTGAATTACCACTTACAGGGCTAAATGTTGCCACATGTGGCAACTATTAGCTAAAAACATATTACCATATTAACTGGCTTATTGCATAAGCTTTCATTTGCAATACTCTATTTAGTATTGCAACTTGTCTGCAATCATTTGATTAGTAAACATTTCAACAAAAATGTCCAAACTATAATACAAGTTATTGCAAATGGAGGACTGCATGGTGGCGTACTGGTTAGCAACCTTGCCTTAAAGTGGGAAGACCTTGGTTTGAATCTGGCTTGGACTTGAGTCCAAATACATGCTTCATACGCTAACCCGGGGGTCGGCAACCTGCGGCTCCGGAGCCGCATGCGGCTCTTCAAGCACTCCCTTGCGGCTCAGTGGCGCTTTTTCAAAAATGTTTTGAAAACAATTTAAATTGATGGAAGGAAATATATTGTAGCGATTTGGGTGGGAGCAGAGCCACAGATTACTGTCAGATTAAATCTAGACATCACTTGAGTCCCATTCATTGTATGATCCCTCGTGATTGGAGTGAGAAGCGCACACGCAGGCCATGGAGACAAGTCGTTGTCAACATTTTTGACTACTATTTTATTAACAGCTCCGAACCACAGAACAGCCGACACTGTGAGGACCCTCACTCATACACACACCACTCTCACTCATGGTGCCGGTAAAACACTCAAGTCCCATAATGCAACACAAGAACAGACACTAACTCCACCCACTAACAAGGAACTATTTCTAAATTAACAGTCAGGCTGCCACAATATTTTTGTTTTAATACGATTTCTGTAGGAGGACAAACATGACACAAACATCCTTTACGTTTTCCAGTTGTTGTGAGATGAGTGTAGATGCTTCCACGCCGTCTGAGTCAGCGCACAGCAGAATTCCTGCCCGTGCGTCTGGAGCGCACGTGAGCGCACCTTGCTACGCGGGTTTTGAAGTCGGGTCACGAGCTCCACGTACAAAACGGCACGCATTGAGCGCGCTGAATCTTCAATCCGGTTCAAGATTTCCACGCACAGTCGCGGCAGCTCAGAGCTGTAACTGTGCGTGGAAATCTTGAACCGGATTGAAGATTCAGCGCGGGAGCTGCTTGTGGGCGGAGTCTGCTTCAAAGCACAGAAGTACCAAACGTGATCACGAAGGAGAAATGAATCATTACGGTTTGTGTCCGGTCAGGTTAATATGACACCAAGATGAGATGAGCGCTAATGAACAGTAGAAGAAGAATAGAAGAAGAATCTCCTCCCCGCCACTGCGTGCGTGACCGCGCTGCTCCGGTGTGGATCCCACCTGCTGAGCGCGGCGATGTGCAGGTCTCACACACCGGCCGCGTGCGGTGCGTGGCGGGGAGGAGATTCTCCTTCTATTGTATTTTTACTGTTCATTAGCGCTCATCTGCATCTACAACAGGGAGAACCGAAAGTAAAAGTGTTGAAAATCCCCCAAATCTTTCTGAAGACTTTTGTTTTCACAACTCTGTCCTTTTAAATGTCTGACTAAAAAACTCACGCGCGCTCCAGACTTGGAGGGCAGGAATTTAGGTGTGCACGCGCTTATATTGACTCTTCATTGAAAGTGTTGATTGACGCGGCCAGTGTGGAAGCACCTTAAAGGTGCACGTTACATTTTTGTGTTTTTTTTTTCAAATCCTCTAAATAAAAATGACATCAAAAATCGTATTTCTTTATTGCATTTCTTTAATTTCATCAAAGCAATGAAACAAACTGTAATTCATTCATATTGTAGTGATGGTCTCACACACGCTGGGCTTGCTGTCGGTCTGGCAGCGCAAGGAATTGTGGGTTACCCATTCTTTTGCCTGTCTGACTGAAATTGGATTTAAGTTTGGGTTTTCGTCAACGTGTTTTGTTGTCTGACTGTTGAACATTTGTTAGCATTTATGATTTTGTCCTGTTATGTTTGAATTCTTCCTGCACCTGGAGTGAGAATGAGGGAGAGACTGATCAGGACCCCCTCTCGTTGTGTCCTTGAGGAATGTCAAAATAAAAGCTCAAATGTTCATTATGAGGCTATTCAGCTTTTGTCAGATAGTTTGACGCTGCAATATCTCACCAACTTGTCATGAGGCCAAAAAATATAGCTTATATGACACGAGGACACGCAGCAGGAGAAATAATCGTTTATTCGACACATTTATTCGACACATTCTCCATGTGTTACTTTCAGTGTACGATTTTTAGAAGCTGTTTCAATTTATGCGGCTCCAGACACATTTGGTTTTTATTGTATTGGTCCAAAGTGGCTCTTTCAACACTTTGGGTTGCCGACCCCTGCGCTAACCGTTTGACACCAAAGATGTCACCGGCAACCCCTCTATAATGCACACTCCTTGACCTATCGTAATTTTTCAACCCATTACACGATCAAAAGGTTTCAGCAGATTCTGATGTGGAGAAAAGCGGCTTTACGTATCAACTTTGCCCTGTTTTAACACTAGTGCTGCCACAAAGGATTATTTTAATAGTCGACTAATCACCGATAATTTTTTCCGATTAGTCGACTAATCGGGTCACGGGCAAACTGGATGTAAAACACACATCTTAACCATCATCTGCTTTAAAGTAACTAAAAACTAGATATATTCACACTAGCATTATTATAGATAGAATGTAAGCTGCATTTGGCCACAAAAGATGCTAGTGACAATAGCTGAAGATGCTGATAGCTAGCTAAAATATTAGTTAAAGACTAAATTAGCTTAAAAAAGCCTAAGTTAACCAAAACAGCTAGCATGTAGCTGAAAAATTAGCTAAACACAAAAATAGCGTAAAAAATAAAAAAAGCCTGAATTAGCCAAAACAGCTAGCATGTAGCTGAAATATCCAAAATTAGCCTAAAAACCTTAATAAATGCCAAAATGGTCCAAAAAGCTAGCAGAATATCATTATAACTTTCAATTTTACTACACTCTGACTCCCTGACTCTGAATATGAAGTAACGACTAATCGACTATTAAATTAGTCGTAGACTATTTTAATAGTCGATTAGTTATCGATTAGTCAACTAATTGTAGCAGCCCTATTTAACACTTGAAGCCGCAAAGTCTGTTTTCTCCGCAACAGAATCAGTTGGTTTACATTGAACAGTTGAAAAATTTCAGTACCCAAAAAAGTGTCAGCACTAGGGCTACAGCTCCTGTCTTAAAGGGTTGCCCAATGAGGCAAATTCCTTTGTGATTTTGGGCTATATAAATAAAATTGAATTGAATTGAATTGAATCAAAAGCTTTGTTTCCACTGAGCTGTCCGGTTCGATCCAGTATTTTGAGCGTTTTCCATTATAAAATTGACCTATTAGACAGTTCCATGGAATGGGACGGTCAGAGCGGAGCCGCCATAACCACTTGTTGACTATCAGAAAGTGATGACGACATTAGAAAGCTCCAGTATAGCGCCAAGCTAGTGATTCCGTTTTCCTCTTTACGACGGTATTCTTCTTAGCCTCCCACAATCTTCCTTCAAACAATATTAAAGTCCCATTATGCCCAATGTACAAAAAGTAAAGCAAGAAAAAGACGAGCTGGATGACCTCCATTGTTGTTGATTCTTTTCTACTCGTCGCACTACAATGACGCGATGGCACGCTAGCGGTCTACACCACGTATACACCTTGAAAACAAACAGCTCAGTGGCAGCGAGGCTTAGCTGAGTGGAAATACTGACCAAAAAAGTAGTTGGTCTGTACCGTACTACTCCTTTCCAGACCAGACCGTAGTGGACCGTTCAGTGGAAACAAGGCTATAGATGCTAAATTGCCCTTAGGGATGTGTATATATATATATATATATATATATATATATATATATATATATGTGTGTGTGTGTTCCCCATCTCCAACTAACACTAGCTGTGAAAGACTCCATAAACCCTGTGAACCCAAAAAGTGATTCCGCAGGTTCTGAAGATAGATGGATGGATGCAAATGAGTTTTGATTATCACTGGAAGTGAGTAAAAGCACTAATCTGTTATCTCTCAAGTTGTTAAAAAACTATAGTCTGTTTCTTGCATCAATAAATAGGCCAAGGATCATGGAAATGGACAATTGGGTAGTAAAAAGGGAAATTGGCAAATAGGAAATGTTTCATTAAAGCTGCTTTCACATCTTAATAGACTAGGAGTAACACAAACGATCACACCTGTTCTTGGTTTGCACTTCCACCTGGCGCCCATGAGAGCAGAGCAAATGACCTGGAAATCTGGAAATATAACATAGTTTGGGTTGTTCTGCCTGAAATGAACATTGACCAGGAGGGAAGCACAATAGAAACTGAGTTCCACCAGCCACTGCAACTTTGGTCAGCTTAATAGTCCGTCCGAATGCATGCCGTTACTCTATCAGGTAGTTATGGGTGATACCACACTTTTAAGATTTAATATGATGCAGATTATTTTTCCATAAAATATTCAATAACAATTACCAAAATCAACTACTGTTTATTTTTTTATTGGTGATATTATTTTTCTCAAACATACTATTCCATCATATAGTCCACCATTGTTGTTTCTAAGGGTAGCATATGGTCATGTGACTGCTGGAACAGTTCAATATGCTGTGGGCTAGGGATTGTTTTTGACACAAAATGCTGGAGTCACTCACTTAATAACCCAAAATATCTAAAAATAGTAACACGTGATTTTTTTTATTTTCTATTTTTTACTCAGTAATCGATACTTAACAAAGTAGTAAAAAAAAAATTGATAACATTCAGGTATCTGTATTTCCATACCTTGGTATCAATACTCCTATCTCTACCATCAGGGTTCACCTGGAAGTAAACGTGAGATCCATGTTCTCAGGTAAAACCTGAGTTCAGAGTCAGAATTAACCAAACCCTAAATCTCTATTAATGGGGCTTTAAAGGTGCCGTCTGTTGGTCATTGCCAAATTTTTGATAAATTAAAATAAAATTGTTTAATTCTTGAAAATATAGTCAAAAACCCATCTGTGTGCTGCCCCCTAAAGGTTGAATCGAGGTATTACAGTTTAATTTTGTGATTGGATTTTCAAATTTTGGCTGTGGGTGGAGTCAGCCTCCAACTTCCCTGTTTTGTTACCCTTTAAGCGGAGATTTTGGATGTGGCAAACAAAGCTGACTGCCAGAGGAAAACAAAAAACTCTGGTGAAGACCAAACACCCTCAGTGGGAAGACACCTCACACATACCAAATATCAGACCACTCTTCTAATGATTCCACCTTTCCTAATATGGTATATGCATAAATATTGGAAGGCTGTATTTATCAGAACTTCAATCACATTAAGCTTCATGTTTCTGTCATGAGTTGAACTTGGACTGGCAGCTGGTATTTGATAAAAATTCAATTTGGAGACCAGTTTTGCCTCTGATTCTGGCACCCAACACAACAGCGCGATAACATCTGGGAAGCTGCAGCCTTCTGTTACTTTATGCTCTGCTGTGATTTGTATAGTAGTTGGTTATGAAGTAGCAGTAGTCCTGGATGATGAAACAATCTTCTGAAAAAGATTTTATTTGCTTAAGGGATAATAATTAAACAATCTATTTCTCAGTAGTTTTAGTCAGCCTTCTTTGATTCTGGTCATCAGGGACAGACGTCTTACATTTTACATGCTTTCTTTGCTCCACCGCACTTTATTGATTACATCATCAGGCTCTGCAGCAGTTTAATAACGACAGGGATTTAAATCTAGTGTGCTGAAGCAAGAAAACTAATAAAAGATTTAGGACAGTGGAGACGAAGGACAGGGAATTGGGTAATCAAATCTTACAATCTCCCAAGAAAACATACTGTGGGAATAAAAGCAAAGACAAACTCTTGAGGTTTGCTTAGGTGGAAACACTGTGATGCAACACAGCAAAGGGCAAGGACAATGACCCGAAGCATGCTTGAAGATAAGAAGCTTAATGGGGTTTATTGCATGGTAAAGCAACGCCTGGCAGTTGAGCTTTTTATTTCCACACTCCTGGAATCTTCTTAGTCAGGGAGGAATGGCCCATTATGCTGTCAATATGACTGTTTAGCAATTTGAATGATTGATAAATTGGTAAAGAAACCAAAGTGCATCCAGATTTTAAACTGGATTAGTTCATAAAAATGGTTGTGCCAATTGTGTTGACCAGAACAATCATTTGTAACTGCAAGAATCTTTAGAAAACAACCATATGTTCTGTAAATCAAAGTCTGTGTTTCTCAATGCCTGTTAGGATTTTGTTCTGGTCTAGACTCACTATGGCTTTTAAGCCAAACATTTTACGTGTTTGGATTCCTTTTGGCTGGTGTGAAAGATCGTCTGAGCTTTGGTGCAGACTTCAGATTACGGAGTAAATCAGGAAACTTGTGGTAGATGTACGCTGTGCAGACTTGTTGTAGTCAGGAGGTATGGCTGCCTATTAAAAAATGGTGAGAAAACCATATGCGGTTGATTGTTGCTTTATGAACATTGATTGTATAAGCTGGAACTGGACTGATCAACCCCTCCCCTCTCGTGGGGAGCTGTTGATTGGTGCAGCGATAGGGCGGTTGACTACTGATCGGATTGCAGGTTCGATTCCCACCTTGCTCGCAGTTGTGGGACAAACCCACATTGGTAGAAGGTTGGCGCCAGTGTTCGGCAGTGGAGCCACCACCAGTGTGTGAATGTGTGTGAATGGGTGAATGGGTCTGTGACTGTCAAGCGCTTTGGACTTTCAAGGAAGGTAGAAAAGCGCTATACAAGTATACGTCATTTACCCTCTCATGTTCCAAATACGAAGTACCAGTGGGTTGCAAAAAGTCCAAAGTCCCATAGACTTCCATTGAGAAATAGATAGTTATTACTCAGTATTTGTCAGAATACTAAGAACGTTCTTTATAATCCTAAATTTAGATATTTTTTTATATTTTTTTCTTTATCAAAGTTAATTAAGTCATAAACTGGACTCAGTAAAAGCATGGGGCTCCCGCTCAATCGAATGTTTGATTGACAGATTCCCCCGATCTGCTTTTAGTGGGAGGGGTGTGGACTTCCAACAATCCATAACAAACTCACTCATGTTTGGTGACAGTTCCTCTAAAGACATAACTCAGACCGACTCGGACTAATCACTGTCCAGTGGCGGCAATCGGTTGCAAAATGGATGTAGTGAAATAAAGTGATAGCAAAGGCTCTGGCCTGATTTTGCGAGGGCTGGAGGTAATGCATTTCTTATGGAGGACCTCAACACTTGTTATGTCCAGTCCCTACTTATACAGTCAAGGTTTTTGAACAAGCTCTCTGAAATGGTAAATGGCGTATTCTTGTGTAGCGCTTTTCTACCTTCCTCGAAGGTCCAAAGCGCTTTACACTCACAGACCCATTCTCCCATTCATACATACATTCACACACTGGTGGTGGCTCCATTGCCAAACACTGGTGCCAACCTTCCACCAATGTGGGGTTGTTCCACACGGGTGGGCAATCTTCGTCCAGGAGTTGACCACCCTATCGCTGACAGACACGGATAAGAATTCTTCTTTCACTTCTAGTTTTCTAATTGTTTCCTTTAACTTATATTTTATCTCCATTGGATCTGCATTGTTGGTCATGGCCGAATGGTGAGACATACCTTTCTTTTTTCCTGGATACTTTATTTTTTGCTCTTTCCTCAATCGGACAGTGTTCATTTCAGGAACTGCTGGCTCCAACCTAAGGGCTGTAACTCCTTGGCATGTGGATGTTTTGGTCTTGTCTCAAATTGCAGTGTGAAAGCTAAGGAAACCAAATGAGGGTGTGACATTTTTTGTGAAATTTTCATAATAAAACACCACATGCAGACTCCTTTAAGTTAACTGCCACGATCTGTAGGAAACAGATTAATACCCTTATGCTACCGACCGCAAGAACTAACCAAAGTATGGAGAAGAAACCCACACCAGAACCCGTAGAGGAAATGAGTTGTTCTTTTGTTGTATTGAAAGACAGCAAGAGGAAGGAGAGGCCCAGGCACCACTCTTGACCCCTCACTCCATCTCCACCCTCACAATCTTGTAAACTTACAAAAAAAAAGGTACAAACTAACAACCTTTTGCTTGGTTTTCCTGGTCTCCCAGAGTGAATCTGGAGAGGCCCCCTCAGGGAAGACAGAGGGAGTGTCTGGTCTGTATTATAATGTCAGCTGCTGTCTCGTGAGACATAACTCTCTGAGACACTCAGGAACTTTCTCTGCCTCCTGTTTTTAGCCCATACTGTTTTAGCGTTTTGCCCAAACTCAAAAATGTCTTTTTAAGAGCTTTAAATCAAAACCATTGAAAGAATCATATTTGTTGAGGTTTACAGGTCAGCTTGGCTTTCCTCTGTGAAGTGACATCTCTTTCATGGTTCTGTGTTCAGGAGGTCGGCAGCGCTGTATTGTTTTGTTGTGATGATTTGTGAGGGGTCTGCGGTGTTTCGTCCCATGCTGAGTCCTTATCCTGTTCGGGAAATGAAACTCAGAATTATCTGCCCGACGAGAAGGCCCCACTTCCCCTGAAGCAGAGTTTGTTCAGGCTTTCCTGTGCACACTTCAGATGTCCTGTTCGACACACGATGAAAGAAATATTGCCCTGTTTTTCTTCATGAATCTTTTTTTTTTGTTTTTGTTGAAAATCTACATTGTTGCTGTAGTTCATTTAGATTCATATCTCAAGCTGTTTTCCTGTCCTCTCTCTCTGAATTTTTTTATTTAACCTTAAAGGTCCAGGCCCACTTCCAAAATTACAACTGTTCGTTCAATAAGATATCTTCGTCGGGAGTGTTTGACAGCTTGTCACAGGCTTTAGTCTCCTTTCTGGACCTTTTACAAGTCTTCAAAACTTGGCAAGAAGTACAGCGGGACTAAGGATTAATGAATTCCCCCGGACCCAAATGCGCCAAAGTACAAGCGCCTTGTTGTTCGGATATTTTTCACTCTCACAATGTGACATTTGAGTTTCCATCGCAGTGGGCTTCAACCTTTCAGGTTTGCCGGGCTTGAAAAATGAGTGTTCGCTGCCATGCTGCCAGCTGTGCTGTAATGGAGCAACTCTTTGATGAACAGGGTGGATTTGTAATGGAAAGTCAACATTACATACTGATAAAATCCATTGATGAATCAGAAAATCTGAAATCACATGTAAATGAAGAAGACTGCATCTGAATTGCATCATTTTCCAAATTCTCACAAGAAATGTATTTGCTTAACTTAATTTGTGAGCAAACAACAAACCAATATATCAACACTTGATCGTTGCATTCAACCTGACTGTTGGAAATTTGACCGAGTAGTTTGTATGGGTATCCTACAGACACTCACTGTGCACTCTATTTGCCCAGTAAGAAGCCAGCACGCGTACCTTATTAATGACAAGAGTGTGACGTAAAGAAACCGTACAACAGCATCACCCGTATGTCAGTGCGTACAACTTACATTATCTTTACAAATACTTCCCAACGCACTCGGTCAACAATGGTACATTCTATTTTCATGACATTCCTTGAGGTATCCGTATGAGCCACCTCAAGGGAACTACAAGACACACCTGCTCTCTCTTTAAGATCCGACCACTCCTTTTTATGATCTTCCACTCGTACACTCCACTTGCACTCGTACGGGTCAACACCTCAGAGAGGTGCATGTGACTAATGCTTAAGCAACTTCTTTAGAGCGGACAAATTTGGCCTTCTAGGACACTAGTGAAACACTACACAAGTGTACTCCATTTATCATTTTACTATTTTAAAAAGAAAACTAATAAATATATATATATATATAATAGGTGACTGATATTTGTACTTTTTGTACTGGTGTATAATTTGGCTCTAAGTGTTAAATAAATGTTTGGATTTCAGTAAATTGGAATTATAAATTATGGAAGTTTCTATTCAATTAAAAAAAAACTGCTCATCTTTTTTTATTGTATGTAAAAAAATAAAAAAGCACACATTACAAACCTAATGCAGATTTCATTGTTATTGTTGTTGACAATATTAGTCTGAATTATTAGCTGTTAGTGCAACAGGAATTTCTGTGATTTGAGACTAAAGTGTATGTCATTTTTTTCCCCACGAAAACATCCTTTGATTCCACAAGCTAAGAAGTCATCTGAGGAGTCATTGACCGTCCACATGATTGTTTCAGCTGTTCAATCAGACGTGGAGAAACAACAGAAAATCAATTATAAGTAAAGGCTGAGTTGAAGCTCGTTATGTAATTAGAAGCATGTTAAGTTCTACGAGAAGCTGCTGACCACCAACGCTGCTGTAATGAAACCACATCAGTGAGGGTACAGGGTCGGATTTATCTGCACTCTCAGATGCATCTGCAGAACTTTTCTTGATCATTTTGCAAATCTGCATCAGGTTGATGTATTGGATTAAAAAAATCTAAATTAGAAGTCTCAGTTGCCCTTGACTCACTGTGCATCATGATGGAAAAACGGTCAAGGCCTTGAATTTTTGGTCCAACTTCACGCAGGCAACTCCTCCGGCGAAGGAGGCAATTATTGCTCAGAAAGGGATAATTAAGTGGTTCCTCCCTCTGATATGAGGGCATGCATGTGGACACAGCAGATTCTCCCTGCTCCCCTCAGAATGAAAAAGCCCTTCCCGGTGCATCTGTGGAGGGATGGCGGTGACCTTGTCATGGGTTCAGGAGGAGGAGGAGGCGGGGGCTCGGCAGCCAAACATTTTGGCACACGGGTCAGACCGTTCTCAGATCCTTTGGCACAGACGGCAGTCTTGCCTGTGGGCACAAAGATAAAATCCATCTGTTGTTTCACCAGGGCTTTCCCAGTGTTCGAGTAATGGAAAATGAGATTTGGAGGAGAGAATAGAAGAACTATGGCAAAGTTGTTTTTTCACAACGATTTGTCTTTTTGACCCGGCGGACCAGACAGGGTGAGCTTAGGGTCTGATTAAGCCTGGCTGCAGAATCAGAACCTGTCAGCACTGTAACTGCACCCTAGTGTAAAGCTTTTTTATAAATCATAATAAAAAATCCTATACTCTGTTAACTAGGGATGCCACAGTTATCGGTTTAAAACCGAACCACAAGTTAAACTATCAAACCTATTAGTGAGGAAAGTGAATTGTTTCATCCCTTCTCCATACATTTGCATATGTTTACATTGAAAGTGTCAAACACGTTTTGTGCCAAATTTCTTATATTGTTTTATTACATTACACCAGGCTTAGAAAGAGCCAACTGAAAGGGTTTTCTTCAATGTTACAGTATTTTCCACACCATAAGGCACATTCAAAAGCCCAAATGTTTTTCAATAAATGACAGTGTACCTTATAATCCAGAGCGCATGAATATATGGATTAATTCGAGTTGTGTTCACTGTTGTTAAAGCAATATTGAGAGGTACTTGGCACTCTGTAAAAACATTTTACCGTAGTAAAACCCCTGTTGGGTAGACCCAAAAAAGGCACCTTTCAAGAGATATGCTAATGACGCGGACTTGAAGTCTTCAAGAGTTAGCGTGGTCACAGTAATGTGTGTAATAGTGGTATTAGTCTGTTTCTTACATGTTACAAACAAGGTTGGAAGTTAGCTTAGTCGTAGTAATGTTTTTCTATTGCAGTATTAGTCTGTTTTTTACGTGTTACTAAAAAGGTTAGGAGTTAGGGTAGTCACAGTCATGTTTGTTATAGCAGTATTTGTCTGTTTTTACATATTACAAACAAGATTGAGAGTTAGCGTAGTCGTAGTAAGGTTTGTTATAGTGGTATTTGTCTGTTTTTTAAGTGTTACAAACAAGATTGGGAGGTAGCGTAGTCGTAGTAACATGTGTTTAGTGGTATTAGTTTGTTTTTATGTGTTACAAACAAGGTTAGGAGTTAGCGTAGTCACAGTAACATGTGTTATAGTGGTGCTAGTCTGTTTTTTACATGTTACTTGTGTAGTCACAGTAGTGTTTGTTTAGTGGTATTAGTCTGGTTTTACATGTTAGAATTAAAACAAGGTTAGGAGTTAGCGTAGTCACAGTAACGTTTGTTAAGTGGTATTATCTGTTTGTACATGTTACAGAAAAGGTTAGGAGTTAGCGTAGTCACAGTAACGTTTGTTATGTCGGTGTTAGTCTGTTTTTACATATTACACACAAGGTTAGAAGTTAGCGTAGTCATAGTAACGTTTGTTATAGCAATATTTTTCTGTTTTTTATGTGTTACTAACAAGGTTAGAAGTTAGCGTAGTCACAGTAACGTATGTTTAGTAGTATCAGTCAGTTTTTTTACACATTGTAAATAAGGTTGGAAGTTATTGGTATTGGGAATATGCAAACACTTCTGATCTGCCAAACGCTTCTAATGTGGCTTACAAGTAGCGTGTTACAGATAAGTTCATGAGTTACTGTCAACGCAGTTAATGAAGTCTGACTGATGGATTTACCTCTGACTCTTTTGTCTTACCTTATAGTTTGGTTATATATGAAATAAGTCCAAAAATAGACAATATATAATGTTGTTCCCACCAGTGGGGAAATATGGTACTTGCTTAATAGCACATTGAAAATGATTTTTTTTCTCCAAATTTTCAGTTTTTTGTAATGCGCAAATCATATATCGAGCCAAAACAAAATGGTTACGTAATAAACAAGATTACAACTAAATCTTGGTAAAATTGTATCATTGCATCCTTACTGTTGACCAATCCATGCTATATTTTCCTGCTTATATTGCTAGGTAAACTTGAATTGCTGCGGAAGAACTAATAAATTATACCTGTTTTATTTATTTATTTATTTTATAAGACGGAAATCTTGTTTGAAACAGAAAAAAATCATGTTACTTTAGGCAACAGAGTTTTGAGGATCATTTGAGAGGTGGTGATGTAATCTCACCAGCGAAAGCTGACTCCTAAATTACCCTTTTTTCCTTCTTTATTATGTCGAAAGGTCACCAGGCTTGTGCTGGCGTGTGATGAGTCACACATGAAACAGCCTGGAGTTGGTTTCACTGCCCTCTCTCATGCACTTGACAGGACTTTGCAGATCAACCGCTGCTTTTTTTTTTCTTCTTCTTTGCACAGACAACACCGCTCGCCTTGTCTGTAATTAGCTCTTATTACAGAAGGAAGTAGATCTCTCGCATCTGCTTCAAATGAATAGGCAGGATAGGCCTCCCGCTTGCTGTATTGTTGCATAAACTCTGGGAAAACAGATGTCTCTGTAGGTGAGAACATACGGGTAAATTAAGGGCCTGCTCCTGAGTTATGAGGACAGGTGAAATTCGCTTGTCAGCTGTTGAGAGATAGACGGTCGTAGACTTTATTTACATTCGTCAGATGTTGGTCTTTTGTTTGGCTAGGCAGTTTTCACAAAGCCAAACACAATCTTATAAGCTTCTTGTTAGATTACAGGCTCCTTCTGCACGCATGCACACACACAAAAAAAATAAAACAAAAATCACAAAAAGTTTAAAAAGTGTGGTTTGGGTCAGACTTGTGGAGAGTCTGAAAAGTATGTAGAAACAGAAGCTAAATTGAGAAGTTCATATTCAACTCTCCAGTAAATTGCTTTGGTATTTTACTGGGAATGGCTGAGAAGAAAAAATGCAGAACTGCAGTCATGGTGGCTTTATAACAGATTCCACGCATTTTCTTCTGTCTAAATGTTATGTTTCGGATTTAAAGAAAAACAAATATTAGTTCAGTAATTTGGCAAAACAAGTTGTATTTTGTCCATCCAAAAACCAATACATTTCAAAAACTCCCCAAGTCCTATCTAGCTAGCATATAGCTAGCTAACTGCTACAGCTAGCTATAAAACCTTGAAAATATTTTTAAAGATCCTTATTTCATGGTTTTACAGAAGTTTTTTTCCCAAAAATTGTCCAAATAAACAACACAAATGACTCTTCTTTTTGCCAAGTTAGCCAAAAACAATATTCTTAATGCTTTTATATTGAATCCAAGATTTAGCAAAGTATTGTCCCAAACTTTTGCTGTAAATATTAACATATGCTGAGGTCCTCTCTACCTAATTTTTGTTCACTTTATTGCGCTATAAATTAAAACACATAACACTTTTTCTGGCACTCAATGTAGTTTTTAGTTAAGAAACATTTTTTACCTGGAATCCACACTAGTTTCAGGTTGCTTTCAAATTTTCCCGTAGCTATTTTTTTTTTTTTAATCGGCTGATTTTATTAGAGCTGCAGCACTATTTCAATGGGCAAGAGTTTTTAGGATGGCAGGTGGGTTGTCTTAACAAAATGTTCTTTAGTTTGGAAAACCGTTAGTGTAGACGGAGTTAGCTCCAATCGTAGTCGCTAATGCCCTGAATCTAAATTGTACGATCCAGGTTAGTGCTTCCAATGATCTTCGGGAACTGATGTTAGGCTTATCCTTTGTAAAAGACTGGTATCCATTATACTGGTATTATAGTCCTCATATAGGCAAAGCTGAGTTTATGACTATTGGCACCACCAAGTTTACATTGAACCGACCAATTGAAGTTCTGAAAATAATTTTTAAATTGCTTCTTGGGTAAAATGCTCAAGCTCTGTTTGTATCACAGGTTTGGTACCCTAGGTAGGTAGTAAAAGGCTTTATAAGCACTATGGACCATTTATCAATTAAAAAAGTTACATTTTTGCTATTTTGGTGAGTTGTCTTCTCAGAACAGTAACCTATCAACATTGAAATAATTTCACAAAACCACAGAGGATGAGTTAGAAAAAAGAAATCAGATTATTGTTTGCAGACATTTAAACAATATTGTATTATCTATTCAAGCTCTGCCACCTCTGCAAACTAAGCATGGGCACTAGGAAGCAAGTTTGAGTCCATCTATGACCTTCACCTCGTCATGGGTCTCCATGTATGCGGTGAGAGAATTGTCAAGTATTCCCTGTTCCTTTTAATCTTCACAACAGCCGATTATCTGGCTTTGCAACTAGACATAAACGCCCCAAGTGCGGATTCACCATTACACCTCCACCTGCTATTTGATGCTTCAAAAAGCAATCACATGACATGCTAGTAAATTAACACTACCTTTGAGTGTCAGGCTTCTGATACACACATGCTATTTATACTCCAGAAGCATTTCACCTTTAAAATGTCTTAATTTCAAAGTGGTACAGCCTACAACATGCTTTGTGAAAGTGTAGATTTGAGAAATCAATCTTGTAAAGCAAAGAACTAAATGATAGACAATTGATTAAAGAAAACTCCATAAGCGCAACAAAATATTTTGATCGCAAAAGCCTATTGAAGAAAAGGTCTTGACCAAACCGGCTGTGCAATCCTCACAACATCATTGGAGTTTACGAATAAATAAAGCTTTCTTTTACTCTTAGTCTTATGACTTAGATTAGTGTGGCTTAGCAACCACTTCAAAGAAAAGTCTCTTGCTTCTGGTTTTAATTTAAGATTTGCCTTTTTTTTAAATCCACATAATATGAATTCTCTTGACCTCCCTCCACTCCTCTACTGCCACCCAATCCAGCATCTAAGAAAACACAACCAGGCAAGTCAAAAGCAGAATTCTGAGTTTTGTGTTTGCGTAAATGTTTTGTGGTTGTCACCGTGAGCTCCACCAACCATGAGCTGCAGGTTCCTTTCAAAGGTACCACTGTGTAAATGGAAAACAAACAGGCTTTTTAAACAGGACATAGCTAAAGTTTATCTAAAAATAGTGAAGACAAGTGGATAGTGAGGGAATTAATATGACTTTAACTGGTGGGAGGAATTAAAATCGTCTGTTGCTGCGTTCACACCAACCGGAGATGTGGTGTGCGTTCCAAAACATGCTAATTCCAGGTTCTTGCGTATGCATTTAGCACGTGGTGTTCACACTGGACCGTCACTACCTTATACATGCAAGAGGCTTGGTGCGAAATGTTGAAGTGGTGCAAATCTTGGGAAGGCTTTTTCTTTCACTATTCTATTCCAACGTATGAAAACTTCGGCCCAATCTGAATTCTTTTCACATTTAGCCCTTCAAACTGAGAGTTATAAAAATAATGGTGTCTCATATTTCGGACATCACCTTCATTCGATGACGTCACCAACAGTCGCTGGTCCGCTTGAGTTAGCGTGGAGAATCCAGTGCTCGAGTATACATAACAGCAGCGATTTTATAACTTTAAAAAGGTCGTGGTTCAACAAAAAGTAATTACTTACATTTAAATGTAAACTTCTGTGGTTACGAGCACATCCTCACGACAGAGGACCTTGTTTCCCTCTGCTTGGAGGGTGAAATAAAAAAAATACAAAAAATTATCCCGGACACACTTGCACTCAAACTGTCCCTTCAAATGGAGGGGAATGGAGAAGGGAATAATTCGGATTAGGGCTTGGTATCATATAATTCCGCACTGACACAAACCGCTGTTATTGATTTCTCCTCCGTGATCCATTTTCAAATGGTTGGCACTTCCATGAAAGAAAAAAAATGGCATCCAATCAGAGACCTTAACTTGAACCTGGTTTAACTTTTCACGCGCTTTCAATGGCCACTTGTATAGAACCTGTTTTAAAAGTGTTAATACTGATCCATGAACACGAGAGTTTTGATTGCGGAAGCCCAAAACGCACATTTACGTGTGTTTAAATAGATTTTTCAATGAAAGTGGTCACTTGTACTTGTGTTGGTGAAGGAAAGTGAACATACAGTAGCTTGTAAGATTTAGGGCAGGGAAATTCCAGTTGAATTAAATTTAGTGGTTCAATAGAATCTGAGTAGGATTGTAAAACAGGTTAGAAATGTTAAAACTCAAACACTAGCAATGACCTAACAGAGTTATGACCAGTAAGAAACGACCCCCCCCCCCTTTTATATGGGATAGTGCTGCTGAAAGTAAGTAAGTATATTTCTTCATTACATTTTATACACTCATAAACTGTCAAGTATTACTCCAGATCAAGATGTGGACACCTGTTGCTGCATTTGGACTTTAACCAGTGACCGTCCAGCCAAGAGGTCTTTGTCAGTACCTGATAGGTCACCATTGCCTCTAATGAATCATTTTATGTCTAGCTTTGTCTATTTCATTGCCTTTGTTTGGGCTAGTTTTATCAACATGGAAGTGTTCATCGGAACGTTATGTCTTTAAAAAAAAAGAAAAAAACGAGTTGGAGGGAAGACGGTTACATCATGTGCCACCTTTAAGGTCAAGTATGGGAATAACCTGGAAAGACTTCCAAGGCCTTAAAGGCTTCCATAACAAATAAAATAAGAAAAAAAATATGACAAGGCAGTTTCCATTAGCATATGAAAAACCATAACTGAATGTAGTCAGGTATTTTTTGTAAATTCATTATTTTTGGAGTTAACTGTGAACATGAATGACATACCCCTTAAATATCCTGTGTTCTCATTACCATCTCATTTGTGTCTTCTTTTAAATTGAAAAGGTGACACACTTTTTCAACAGAGAATTCAAATTTCTTGACATTTACCTCCATCCTGTGAAGTTCCAGACTACTTCCATACATTACTTCACACAAAATTACATTACTGTTAATGTTAGGGCCATAAGTAGGCCGGCTGATGTGCTGCGTGAATCAAGTGAAGACTCCACTCACTCTTTTGTTCATCAGTGCATGCTGGGATATGCTCACTGCTGCCTGTGCAGGAATCTTACACCAACAACCATCAAGTGCTGTTGCTGTTTTAGTGTGTTTACAGTGTATCCCGAGCTGTATTTGGCTTTAGGTATTGTTCTCTCTAAAAGAGTAGGCAACTTATTTTTGGCACTATCGTGTAGTTGAAGGGTTAGCGAAGCAAAGGAAGTGTTTAATTTAGCTTTGGGATTTTATCTGCCTCTCTGACCATTAAGATCCTGCAGGCGTGGTCCCGTCTGGGGGAATTCCTTCCCTTTAAGTTCATCGGACAAACGGGAATGACCATAAAGCTTTCCCCAACCTCAGTTTTTTAAACACTGATTGCTCAAATGAGGCTGCAGAGCTTCCATGCTTGAAGATTTTACATTTTTACAAGTTGTTTTTATGTCAATGGGGATGAGTTTTAACAGCTGAAAATACATTACAACCTGCTGTACAGTCAGTCAGTGATAGACTGGTGAATGATCCCTGCAGGGAAACAGTCTAGACAGGAACATGCCCAGTCTAGGTGAATAACTCAATGCTGCAATGGTAATGCAGCCAGTAGCTAAAGATTGAATGTTGTAGCTTTCAAGCATGACTCATGCAAAAATATTTTGTCTCATTTAAAGTGGGATAGGAAACCTTTTATGTAAAAAAGGCTGCAAAAGCCCATAGAAGGGTCGTAGTGCCATTAGACTTGCATTCCTACATTTTAAAGACAATTCAAAGGATCAAAAACAAATAATATTTTTAGAATACATGCTTAGGGTGTTAAGTACATTTATAGAAACATTGAGTTGGATAGGACTGTAACTGGTCTCTTGTTGACCTTGGACAAAAGCAGTGAGGGACCACTGTTTATCTCCCATCCGACAGCTTTTCCCTCTTCCCTTATTCGTAGCCATATCTTCATCCTGCATGCTCGCTTACTTGCTTATCCAGAGTCTACTCTTAGTCAAACTGTTGCAAAAGTCTTTGGCTTGCAACACCACAAGGAGCTCTTTGTGTGAGCAAATCGAAAAAGAGCTGCGGAAACTTTCCCATACTTTTATTCAGAGATTGCTCTATATAATCTGATAAAAAATGGGACAACTTTTATTCTGGAAGTTTCTGGAGGAATTATGCGTGCTTCTAACGGATCTACAACATAAAATACTAAAATTAAGGAGTTAACACTGAGCTTGTTTTGGTTGCACCTGACGAATCTGGTGTTTACATCATTTAGATTCCTGACCTTTTCTCTTCAAACAGCCTTGAGGAGATAATCCACTTCATAGCAATTGTCCTTCCCCTTGATCCCGCCTGAATGAGTGGCAGAAGAATTTGAATCATGGATTTAACCTTTGACAGGGGGAGTGGAAACCTAATCAGAATAAAGCTATTTCTTGCTGACATAGTAGGTATCTGATCTTTTCTCCCAGACTGAACTCAGTAATTGGGTCTGTCTTTGGAAACTTCTCTAGACGTAAATCTTGTTGACTTTTTTGCTGAGTGGTTAGGATTTTTTCCCTTGATCCTTGGATTGAGGAGCAGACACGAGTCCCTTCACCAAAGATTACAGAGCATCAGGTGGAAAGCACCTTGTTAAGTCGTGGCTTGAAGGACCATCACTTCAAAACATTAAAAAGAGACACACTCCTGTTTCCAAGCAGAAAACCGTTTTCTGCTTCTGGTTTGTCCCAAATGAATTGCACCCCAGTTTGAGGAGATCTTGACTCAATTTTCAGGCGCTCCACAGATGTGGGTGTGTCTGCATACCGCCCAGCAGTTGGCTGCGCTCTGAAACATGGCTTTCTTCACTGTTTATTGGTACTTGTCCCTGTCTAACCTCAAATGAGGAGGGGAGAGTTGCCAACTGCCGCTGCAGACTCTGCTCCAGTGTTCCTGCGGGGTTTTTTTATGCAGAAACATCTCTATAAGGAAAGCCAAATGCGTAAGAAAGGATCTGGTACAGCCAGTGAAGGCCCAAATGTTTTCAGCACTTGGGGAATTTGTGAGAAACTTATGTTCTGAGCTAGACGGTTTCTCATTTTGCTGTTTTAACAACACAACATTTTACATTTAAGAGATAAAATCAGGAGTGGAGATGTCTTATCTTACTGGCTGTTCTGGTCTGTACCCAAACAGTAAAACCTTTGGGGGGGTCGGGGGTGTAATAACACCAGGCGATATTTTTATCCTTCTCTGGAATTCAACCTACGTTCTCCTCACATACTTCCAGTGTAAACACATGAGGACTGAGCGGATGGTGGTCTGTGACAGACATTTGTCAAACTACTTATCTTGTTAATTATTTTGGATATTTACCACACATTTAATTGCAACAATTAAATTAATTATTTATCAACAAAAATAGATTAATTGAAAAAAATGAAGTGGAGTGAAATGAAAAAAAAATGTGCCAGACTAAAACAAGAACACAAAAGAACATTTTTATTTTTGCTGGGCAACCTTTATAACACCAGACCTTTAGCTCCAGTGTTGACATTCTTTCGACTATCATAACTTCAACTGTTAAATTTGAGGGTTTTCCACATGTCCATTATTGCATAAGCCTTCGTTGGTATTTGATTGATTACACGGACATGGCGAGAAGCCAAACAAAGCGGGGTAAAGATGATTGGAAGTAGAATCCTCACACACTTATAGGAGCAGAAAAGTTTGAATCTTAGATAAGCTTCAGAGAGGAGCTACAGGTCATGTCTTAAGGGTACATAAGCACAAAACTCCTAAAATTGTAACAAAGGTTCTAGTCAAACACATTTAGCTTGTAGCATCTCCCACCATGAACCAATGATGCTGACTATGTAGATATAAAAACAGTCCATTCTGGTTGAAAAATATGAGAGAGTACAACATCTTCGAATCTGTTCCGTGTTATTTGGGAAGGATGCTATGGTTACAGAGCACAGAATGTAAGAACGCTATGAGAGAAAACTGCAGGGTAGTAATGGCCAGTTTATTTTCTTATGAGTTGATTGAGAACTTTCAAAGCACAGAAAACTTTATATTTTTAGATTGTGTGTGTACTGAAGCTGTTTCATATGCAAGGGGTCAGGATAATGTTCAAGATTTCAGACCTAATCAGCTGCAGGCCCCCAAACATATATTAGGAACAATTTGAACAAATGTCAGCATGTGGACTGACTTTAAAATTTGCTTTTTCAAACTTATGTTGCTGGTAAATAGACCTAAACTGAGTCTGGGAACTCTGCCTAATTTTTTCAATTTCAACTTAAAACCAAACACTTTTTTTTAAGAATCTGTAAATCAATTTTTCATTTAATGTTCCAAGAGAGGCTTCTATTCATTATTTTTCATTTGTTTTTGTGTTGTCTAAAAAATTGGGTTCTGTAACAACGAGTCAGAGTCAGATGGATCCATATGCAGTCTTTTATTTAAGGAGCTTGGGTTTGACGTGGTGAACTAGGCAGAGGTCAGGAACGGCGACGGGTTTGTCAGAGGCTGAGGCAGGCCAGTGGTGAAGAACAGGCGAGGATCAGGAACGGCGAGGAGTTTGTCATAGGCTGAGGCAGATCGGTGGTCAAAGACAGGCTGGGGTCGAAGCAGGCTTAAACAGGAACAGGCGAAAAGGAGGTAACGCTCAGAATTGGCGGAATTAACCAGAACAAGACTTCGCACCTGAGCACAGCCTGAAGCCTCCTTATAAATGTTTGGTAGTGATTGCTTGAATGAGGGACAGCTGGTGAGGTCTGGGAACAGTGGGCAGAGGCTTGTGGGAAATGGAGTGAAGATGAGGCTCAGGAGAGATTAGAACTCAGGCGATAGCACCCTCTGGTGGTCAGAGGGGAAAACAGGTTGATTCATGACAGGTACATTATTTAAATAATGTGTAGATTGTAGGGCTGCCACAAACGATTATATTAATAGTCGACTAATCACCGATTATTTTTTCCGATTAGTCGACTAATCGGGTCATGCACAAAGTGGATGTAAAACACACATCTTAACCATCATTCACTTTAAAATAACTAAAAACTATATATATATTCACACTAGCATCATCATAGATGAAATGTAAGCTGTATTTGATCGCAAAAGATGCTAGTGATGATAGCTGAAGATGCTGATAGCCAACTAAAATATTAGTTTAAAGGCCAAATTAGCCTAATTAACTCCTAGGTTAGCTAAAACAGCTAGCATGCAGCTGAAATATTAGCTAAATTCCAAAACAGCCTAAAAAACTTAAACAAAAAAAGACTAAGCTAGCAAAGACAGCTAGCATGTCTGAAATAAAAAAACCCAAAATAGCCTAAAAAACCTTAATAAATGCCAAAATAGTCCAATAAGCTAGCATAACACCATTATAACTTTCAACTTTACTATACTCTGACTCCATATAGTACAAAGTAACGACTAATCGACTATTAAATTAGTCGTCGACTATTTTAATAGTCGATTAGTCGTCGATTAGTCGACTAATCGTGGCAGCCCTAGTAGATTGACATTTTGATGCTCATATTTCTACTCCTAATGCATTTACAATCGGCTAGATATCTGTTGACTGTCTGGACTAACAGTAATCACTATCAACCCTGAAAAAAGCATGTTGGTCAACCCACTACTTGGAAGTCATCATATTAATTTATTTGTACATGTGTGGGTAATGACCCTTTAAAACCTGAACTGTACCGGTTTATAGGAAATGTCACGCTCTTTAAGTGACCATAACCCTTCAACTGTTTACGCAATCAAAGTGATTCCAATAGATGCAACATGTTACTGTTGCATATTGGAGCAAAGTTGTTTTTTTTCAATGTCAGAATTACATTAATTGAATTAATGGTCAAAGAGTTACTGTAACACAAAGAGTGTCAACACTGGAGCTAAAGTTCCTGTATTAATCTATGTAGTCACTGGGCATTTGAAACGCTTTTAAGAATGCACAATCTTGAATGCATGTTTAGTCCATGGTATTCACACTGCACAAGCAGGGAGGGGCTTCTTCTTCCTTGTCTTCTTCCACTGTTTACTTGCATATGTCCACCAGCTACAGTTGAAAGAGGTCTGATGTGAAATGTTGAAGCGGTTCAGATCTTGGGATTTTGCCACAAAACGGAAATGGTTTGGTTCATTGCTAGCGTCCTTGAAATGGTGGCTACGGATTACCATCATTTCAGGAGAGGGAACTTGGTTTATCTTAACCTGAAAACAAACAGATGTTGCTATGTTTCATTAGATAAACCAGCTATGCTTTAAGTTTGGTGAGTTTTGCTCCGTCTCTACCAATTCTGAATCCCTGATTGGTCAAAATTTGACATGGTTTTGGTGACCACAGAGGTTCAATGGCCATGAGTTTTGCAAGTAGAGCCCAAAAACAGTCGGGAAAACGTAAGTTGTTTCGAGTGAACGTGAGAGTTTTGAAAATGGAGGAGCAAAAAAAATACACATGTACATAGACCTTTCATTGTAAGTGGAGGCTTGAAGGCGTTAGTGAGGGCAGTGTGATTCTAGCTTTAAAACGTTAAAGTGGCTGGTGAGTGTAAGTGTGTATAGGTAGAAGAAATGTGTATAGATTTGACAAAAAACGTTAAGTAACTAAAAGTGCGGACTTTTCATCCCATGAGGAAAAAGATCAGGCTCTGAATACCTTCTTCCAATCTTCCCTTTGATGATTGTGTTAACATCAGGCTATTGTTTGTCTTCCAGGAGAGAACATCTGGGGGAGGAGTTGAGATGTCTTTCACGCTAGACTGTATGTTTATAATAAAAACCTAAATAGTTAAGAAAAAAGTTTCCTCGTTGCTTTGGTGGGTTTTATTTGTTTTAGCCTTGACAAATCTAATTGAGTGTGACTGAAAGAGGGAGACGGCTTTGATGTGCAGGTGGTGCTCCTCAAAGAGTTTTTCTTCAATCACAGCAGGCTTTGTTGTGATGATACAAGCTCAAAGCTCATGTTGGATTTTGAAACAAAAACTGGTTGGAGATGCTCGACATGCTGGAGCTGATTCCTGTTCTCGGAATTTTGCTGTAGCTTGCTACAAATCCCACTTAGTTAGGAGATTGATCTCCTCAAAAGCGTGACCTTGGGAACTGATGCTTCACCAACATTAAATTGCTCCCCACGGCCCGGACACCAGAGGAAAATGTTTCCGTGGTCACAAGGCCATTCTGTTCTCAGAAACTGTGTTACGGTCAAAATGCAGATGCTTAATTTCTCTTGCTCACAAGTTTACTCTTAAATATTTTGCTACAGACATAGTTTTATCTATTCCACGCTTGTGGACCCATCTCACTTTTCCCACACGGCGTAGCAAATTGAATATGATACACGAGGGTGAAGTAAGTTGACAGGCTGATCTGGTTCTGGCTTGTGAATATGTGGGGCAGTATAACTGTAGCCAAGTCAACAGGTGGTGTCAGATTAGGTGGTCATGTGTTGAGAATGAGAAAGGGAGAACGAGAGGAGGGAAAATCTCCTGCCGTCATTGTGGAGAAACCAGAGCTTAATCTCCGAGCCATCAAACAGCTGCTGCTACTTCCTCTCAAAAGCTTAACTAGATTGCCGAAGTATTCGATATGTTTTAAATAATCATTTAAAATAAACATTTGTGAAAAAAAACAACTTTTTGTTATTTTTAGTGCATGTCTACCTTATTTGGTTCCATATCAAAGATGGACATCTCTCCAGAAATGTAATTACTTCACATGGACCACAACAGCTGAGTATGAACACACTTAGAAACTTGTGCAACTATAATTTGATGTGGGGCTTTGGCATATTTTCCCTAAAGGCTTATTATGGTCTGACATTCTCATACCAATAAGAAAAAAATTACATGGGGGTCCTTATCAGTAATATGATTCATCTGCTACATGCTACACTAGCTCCAGCTAAAGCAAAAAACAAAATGAGTACAGTGTTCCTTTAATTGTCGTGGAGGTTAAATTCTGATAATACCCTATAACAGTGGGTTAAATCCACAAAGTAGGGTTATAGATTATAGCTATAGCTGTAAACTTCATACACTTTTCTCAAACATATTAACATTTTCACTCATTTCTCTCTTGTTTAAACTCTCATTCAGTTCAAAACTTTAAAAACTTCCATAGAAAAATAAGTCCAGCATGATAGAATGAAAAAAGAGATCTAATCGCAAACTTATGCCGGGTTCACACCGCATGCAGAAGTGCTGTGAAGTGGCACAGAACAGAAGTTGCTTCCTTTCGGCGCCCTTGTTAACGTATGGTGTAGTTCACACCGGATGTGAAGCACCACAATCCTCCGCAGCCAGCTCACGACGTGCAGCGATTGAGCTTCTGGTATATTTGTTGCAGTGAGCGATCCGGGTCAAGAAGTTACGCCAAGACACACAAGAAAATCTACTTAAATCAGTAGACTGGGAGAGTTAAAATGACTGTCAGATTTGATATTCTTACCAACTGTGTGTTTTTGGTCAGTTTTATACCATCAAAGGTGGTTAAGACAAAGAGAAGTCAAAGATGAGAGAATGTCTATGTATAAGCTTGGTACAAACCAATGGGTCACACACCCACACATTTCATCCATCTCTTAACAGTCACTCTTTATACCTACATGTTGACAGAAAGACATCAGAACTAATGACAGCATCCTAAACGGTATCAGTTAAGCTTAGTTTAAATATACTTATAGCCTCTTGCATGAACCCACCTGTATGTCTGGCCTGAGGTTGATTGCTACTTAGACTGACTCTTAAGGTAAACTGTAAGGATATTGTGCAGACCAATACTCTTTCATTGAATCCTGTGTTTGACAGTTGCAGTAATTTGTTTTAACTAGCAGTTTTTGCTCTAAACAAGTGACAATTACGTAGGAGCTTTGCCTCTTATTTATTTATTTTTTACCAAATTTCTTACTGCAGAACCAAGCGTTGATGGAAAAGCACCCTCAACATGTAAATCAAGAAAGTTTCCAAGTTTTTTATAGGTTTAAAGAAGCAGGACAAGTAAATTCCAGATGATTGTAATGTAGTCTGCTCCATCTTATCTCTTCCTTCAAGCGTTAGAGCTTAGTGTCCAGGCACCTTATGGGCTTTTATCCATCTGGGCACTTCAGTGGGAGGAAAAGCAGACATCTCCAGTGACTTCTCCAGCAGTGGTTTCACATGGGCTCTTTGTGTTATAAATAAACAGAACAGGGCCAGCCACGATGGAGCTGCTCCTCCACTCTAAAGCTGCCAAAAGTCTTAACACTTAACCGTCAGCTGTCGTCTGGGGGAACCAAAACCCCCAGTCTCCGTTTCACAGCAGGTCACTGTTTCTGTTACCGGAAATGCAAACGTTATTTACGGGTCCACATGACTCCTTAGACTGTTTATGGCCTTGCGACATACAGTTCAAGTAAAACAGGGTTTAATTTAGACTTTTTTGAAGGATGATTGTAGTACCAATTGAAATCAATGGTGTAAACCAACATTTTATAACTGTAGCGGCCTGGTCAAACCCAAGAAAAAGAGTTAAAAACGGCTTGATATCTGGATCCCTCTGAGGGGGTGGTGTGTGTTTGCATTCTTCAGTACCTGCATGTGTAAATAGGAGGGGGTTGCGTTTCTGGGTTTTTGTTCGCTGCCAGTGGGAGGCTTTCACAGAGGAGCTGTGATTCCTGGTGGTCTATCAGTGTCCCGCTGAGGCTCCTGTTGGGGTGATAATGGAAAAGATGGTGTTTCCGTCGCTGTCAGCTGGACGTCACACTTTGAGGCGTTTGGGCAGAATGTGCTCTGAACCCCCCCGCTATACCTCCCACTGTGAAAATATAATACAGTGTGGCTTTAAAGACCCACTCCAATGGAAATTGTGTTTTTGGTGTTTTTTACATGTTCTTGTGGCATTTTTCTCCTAATGGAGGCGATATATAAAGAAAATTAAGTTTAAAATTGCATTTCTGAGTGTTGTTTTTTATTTAAATGGTTGTAAATGTGAGATAGAAGCAACAATCAGCAGGCCGCATAGTCCCTGCTCCACTATTCCAAAGCATCAACTTGTAGATGACTAGATCCATGTACGTCTTTGTTTTCCTCATCTGAGATGAAATCTGGTTCAAATCTGTACAGCTGGATAGCTCCAATATTGCAAATTGGTAATATTCGGTTGGGGTTGTGAGGGGCTATAAGCTAGCAGGATATCATATAAACATATGGGTGATGGGAAGTGTGGGCGGGCTTACTCCATGGCAACGATCTCGCTCACAACTCAGAGGTGAATTTCTATTAAACTACTGCAGAAGCTATGTCCTAGAAACCAAAATTTTTTGATTTTGGCTAAAAATGGTATAATTGTAATTAAAAGACCAAGCTTTGAAAATGAATTAAAGAGTGGGACTTTTAACGTACATATATTTACCTGTTAAGCTGTTTACAGTATGCTTTAGAGCAGGGGTGCCCAAAGTGGGACCCGCGAGCCAAATTTGGCCCATTAAAGGTTTTCTTTTGGCCTGCCAAGTTGTGGCTGCGGAAGACGCGGAGAGCTTAGTTAAAACCTCTTACCCTTTTTCCATTGATTCTCTATGGTGTTCCAAAACTCTTCAGCTGTAATATACTTTCAGCCTCTGGTGGCGCTGTTAGCACTTTCTTTGCCTACAGCTATGGGTGAAACAAATCCCAAGTGAGTCAGCCCTGGGCTTTCTTTAGTTTTAGAAATTACCAAGAGCCTTTACGGTCACTTCCGATGCTTGTAGCAGCCTTTTTCAGCTAGCCACGATGGAGCGACAACGGTAGTGGCAAACGGATAAAGTCAAAAGACCAACTCTATGTCTCTCGTCAGGATCCCAGTTTGCTGTTTTCATTGGAAGAAAGTTTGTTTTAGCTTGCTCTTGTTTTTCAATTAAAAATGGTCAGAGATTCCTTGCTGATAAAGGCCTCTAAGACAAAAGTTACTTTTTATTCTTATTAATGTGTTACCTTAATGAATACAGAATCAAAATAAATATATTAAACCATATTCTTTATTTTCTCCTCTTATTTCGTGACATAAAAAAATATTGTAATTTGCCCGCGGACCAGAATTCCATTTAGATTTTGGCCCTTTGAGTGAAAAAGTTTGGGCACCCCTGGTTTAGAGGTACATACAGAAATTGCAACAAACGCAATTTGACATGTTCCAGTGGCTTTTATTGAGAATTGCACAGAAGTCCCTTGTGTCACAGCCAGTTCATAGTCGCTATGCTCTGTCTGGTCATTGTGTCTCCAGCCTAGGACCTTTGCCCTTAAATATATGATGGTGACTCACACCAAGATTGCTGATATTACAGCAAAAAGGGGAAAAAAACAGCAAAAGGCCAACTGAAATGCTGCAGGTGCATCACCTTCACAAGTCTCACTGAGGTGCTTATTTTGACACATCTTTCTTCACAGGGATCAATGGAACAAAAGTAGAGGAGCGTGTGTGTGGTAGGTGCTAGAAAGTTGCAGGTGTTAATTTGTACTTTATTGTATCTGTATGACACAACCACAGCCAAAAGCCCAGACTGAGAAGTTCACAGTCAAGGTGTGGCTGTCTTAAAACTTTTTTATGACATGTCTTGTTCTCAACTTACTAGATTCAGAGGAAGCTAAAATCACAAAGAACCATGACTGAACACATCCCTGTCTGGTGTATTCTGACTGAGTGGGGAATGTAAGTTCATGCTTGAACGGTTAGAGGGAGTCATTGCTCTCTGTCAACCAAAATGCAGGGTTGTAGCAAATGCTATTGGATATGGTCTGATGGTCTGTGATGCGCGGTGTTCTAAAACAATTTGGCCCTAAAAAGAATTTTGACAAACTCAAAAATTATTTTTAATCTATTTTTAACTTAATTCTATGTAACTTAATGTTCAGGTTGAAATATACAGCATAGATGTGTCTAGTTTTTCCATTGCGTCAGTGTTTTTTGGACAGAACATGGTCCTTGACCTGTGGTTCACCATTGTACAAGACTTGATTCCCAATGGAAGGTGTCAAATGTGAGACTGCACTGTTGATCCAAAAACAGTTATGACTTGATAGAGTCATACAGAGTCTGATTGTAGCCTGCATTTGTGCTTATTGGTCTTAAAGTTTGACGGTTAAAGAAATGTCCTACCAGTGATCATTAGGGATGTAGCGATACGATTTTGTCACGATTATACCTCAATTTTTGGGTCACGTGTTGGTACATGATACACGATTTGTGTATTACAAAAAAGAAAGAAAAAAACTTTTTTTAAACAAAATTTTACTTAAAGGAAGATTATGTGGGATATACCACAGACCAAAGGGCCCACAGAACACATTTCTGATGTTCTTCTGTCATACTGATGTCACCATTGCTTCTTATGGGATAATTTGTTTACAAGCAATTAACAATGAATAAAACCCTTCTGTTGGCTCGTGCTATAGTCCCAAATACAACTGCAATAAGGAGGCATAGAAAGAATCTTCAAGATTTAATGGCCTGTTCGATTTTATTTTTTTTAACTGTTGGCATGTTCATTAATGAAGATAAATTGTGACGGAGAGATATCTGTTCTTGGCCGTGGACTGTGCCTCTGGCTCATCTTGGCTGTGGACCTCGCCCCCGGCTGTCCCCCGGTTCTATTTGGATAAACACTATTCAAACATGTAGGTTTAGACTTAGATGAGCTAATTCTTCTTTAACAGTTCTGGTAAATCGCCTCTCCATCCGCCTGTCTCCTTCATGTGGATACCCCTGAGGTTTCATCTTTTTTTTCCTAGAATCTGTTTTTTTTTCTTTTTTAGGTTTTTCCTTACAGAGAAGGAGGGTCTAAGGGGAGGGATATCCAGTTAAATCTTGTCTGTTTAGTTTAGTTTAGCAACCAGCTATTGATTATATTGTATTACTGACTTTCTGTTTTTGTACAACTACTGGTATGAAGCCCAATGAAACAATTGATTTGTAATATTGGGCTATATAAATAGAATCAAATTGAAATTGAATTTAAAAGTAGATGGCCGTCAGGTGTGCGTAATGGCCTCCTTTATTATATCCGGACACTTGATCTTCATCCAGTTAGAGTTGCTGCCTACTTATGATTCCGGTTGTTAACTTTTAGAGAAAAATTATCTATTATCTCGCTGTAAAATTTGAACTTTGTCTTCAAACCAGCCACCACATGGAGTGTAAAAATGGAACTGCCGCCTCACAATTACAAATGCTGCCGGGTGGCCACTTGCTAAATTTGCAGAAAAACTGCATTTTGGGATATATGTTACCCTAGCTTTGCATGATGTAATAAAGCAATAAATAATACATATTTTTAAATTTAGCACAATATGTGTTGACACTTTAAACATAAAGCCAATGGTGTGCAGTAGGCATGTAACAATACACTTTTCCCACCATTTGGTTCAGTGGTGTAACCTATGTTTTAAAATTTGTGACCTCCCTGGTGGTTATTTGATGAACTGTTCCTGTCTTTACTGTCATGCCTAAAGCCAAAGTGTTTCCCCTTTCGATGTTCCAGTTCTTTAATATTTTACATTAAAAACCATATGTAACAACTTGTAGCACCTACTGGAAATGTAGCTAACATCAGATTTTTTAATTTTTTTTCTGTGCCTCCTAAAATGTGGGGTTTCTGCAAAGAAGTGCCACGTCGAGTGCTTTTACCCGGTTGGAGGCCAAGCTTATTGTGAAATGCTCGGCATGACTCTTGTGTGATTGAATGACCTGGGGGAAGATGGTCCGGCAGTCTGAGCACGCATTGAAGAATATTCCCTCACTTTAACCTCTGTGCCCTCCCTCCCTCCTCACCGCTAGGTCTTTCTTCTGGAAATTCCCAGCAGCACTACTTGTGGTGCTCTCCGAGAGGACAATTGTGGTCATTGTCAAAGAGTGTTTGTCGGGGGAAATGAAGAGGCTTCCTCCTCCTCTCCCTACATGTCCAGCCACTTCAGATCAACACCTTTGTGGAAAGTCAAAGAGCTACAAAGAGCAGAAGGGCCTCACTCAGCGAGCACTTCAATCCCTCAGTGGCTCGAGCAGAGATTTAGTTTTAGAAATGGCTGTTTTTCAATTCGCCTCAGCATTCCAGGAGAAGCTCTCTGACACAAATGTGTGTGGAGTAGCCCTGTTTACGCACGTCTGCTGTCAGAATGGTAGAGAGATCTGCAGATCTTTTGGACCTGCAAGACTTGGCAGAAAGTATGTCTGTCTCCACGTCTTTCTCTTTCATCACATATCTACAAAAGTAAGCATACCACAGGAGAAAAAAGTCAGTGTACACAATCACCTTTTCAGTTTAAAACAGCAAAGCATGTTGAGGTTAAATCAGCATTTAAAACCTCAAGGAATTGTTATTCAGTAATCTTTTGTTTTACCTTCCTGGTACATCAGTTTTTTGATTGGGTTAGTGTCATTGACTGTATAAGGCAGGGGTGTCAAACTCACTTTGGATCAGGGGCCACATTCAACCCGTCCCAAGTGGGCCGGACCAGTAACATGAAAGCAAAATAACCTGTGGTCAACCTGTTATCTGTAGCTTTGTTTTTGTTTTGTTTTTTTCTCAGTTGGAAAAAATGCCCTAAGCAACCTAGTAGCCTAATCACTTATTTTCCTTTTGACGACATTTTGGTACTTTGGTACACACCTAATAATTTTAATAGCAACCAAACTCCATCTTACCCAACCTTTGTCCAAATTGCCCCCTATGCACTATATAGTGCATTCGCCATTTTCTTGTGGTGTCCAAATCTAATAATTCCAAAATCGAGTGCACTAGAAATTTTCCCTAAGTCTTTGTGAAAAACTAGTGTGCATCGATGCTCACTAGATTAGCGAATATAGACCACAATGAATGGTGGGCGAACAATTTCAAATGGCATTTCTTTTTCTTTGCTTCCCCTAGTGGCGGAATTGCGGATTGCAGCCATTTCTTTAAATAACCACCAGTCCTCACAGGAATGGGGTAGAAACTTGCTATTTTTTTTCAACATCTTTAGATTTTTTTTCTCTTCATGACTGGGCCGGATTAAACCATGTGGCGGCCTAGATCCATGTGTTTGAAACCCCTAGTATAAGGCAAGGGTATTAAATTTCGGGCCTCAAGGGCAGGCCTCCTGCTGGTTTTCTAGAAATCCTGCCTTATTGGTTGTTGATTACCTGGATAAGGTGTGTTTAGCTAATACGAAGCGTCAATGGCAGTTTGGTGGGAAAACATGAAGGACAATGGCCCTTGAGACCGGGAATTGGACGCTCCCGGTATAAGAGAAATGGGATGAGTGAGTGGGATGTTATCCATAAACAATGTCTTACTTAAGGAATTAAGTGAAATCAGGTCCACTCAGTTGCCAATTTTTCACAATACCGCCGTTGCCATGTCAGGAACGGAAATTGTCAATAAGCAGCGGTTGGTCCAAGTCGGTTGAGTCATCATTTCTATGCCAACCACTCAGTCAGCTTGTTGGAAGTCCACATCCTTACCACTTGAAAGCAGGTTGGAGTGACTGTCTCTGCCGATCATTTCATTGACCAGTTTATAACTTGCACTACAGAAAAACAAAATCATGGAAAAATAAATTAGGATTAGCGATGGTTATTCTGACAAGTAAAATTAATCAATAGAAGTCTATGAGATCATCGAGAGGAGCCAGTTGAGGTGGTTCGGGCATCTGGTCCGGATGCCTCCTGGACGCCTCCCTGGTGAGGTGTTCCGGGCATGTCCCACTGGGCGGAGGCCCCGGGGAAGACCCAGGACACGCTGGAGAGACTATGTTTCTCGGCTTGCCTGGGAACGCCTTGGAGTCCCCCCAGAGGAGCTGGAGGAAGTGGCCGGGGAGAGTGAAGTCTGGGCATCTTTGCTTAGACTGCTGCCCCCGCGACCCGGTCCCGGATGAAGCGGAGGAAGATGGATGGATGGAGATTTTGGCTTCTTATAGCCACTGGGAAACATGGGGGAGTCCAGTTCTCATATACAGTCATGGTTAGTCTCTCCATGTGCATACATTTACAATATCATGGCACCATGTGCAACCTGATTTAATGCAACCCTTGTAATGCTTCTGAGTTCTAGGTTTTTGCAGCTCAGGCCTTGGTGCCTGGCAGTGCTTGAAGGGAGGGGGGACTTTTCTTTCCAGCTTACTGTACATAAAGGGTATGTGTCAAGCTTTTATCCACTTAATGCCTGCTGCAGGTTACATTCTGTTTCTGCTCGGTACATGTAGACAATTTAAGCAGATAGTGTTGGTCAGTAAGAAGCAGAGCTTATACAGTTGAGAAAAGGGCAGGTAGGAGGTTGGAAATCCATCCTATGGGGGGTCTCTTGCTCAAAAACCAACAACTTGAATCAGTTTCTTGCCAGTTTTATTTCTGCCTTTTTTTTTTGTCCCGGGCTGTCATCTCTCTGTGTTTGCCCATCACACGCTCGGTTGAGGACAAAAGCTGATAAGTTGCAGGAGCTCAAAAAGTGCTTTAAATGCTAAACCTTCAACCACCACCGATGTGTTTTCAGTCTGCAATATTGGTTGCAGCATTCTGAGCTTTATCTATTATTTTTCCACTTTTTTTTTGTTTCTGTGACTCACTAGCTATGTCTTTAGGATTTTTCTCACAGATCGTCCTTGCAGCTGCGGCAGCATGGTTATTAGCAAACTGGGAAATGGAGTTCCCTGAAGGGTTCTTGGCTTGAAATGTGACAGAGGTCTGACGGGATTGGGGTTGTTGAAAATCCACGTGCCTGTAAACATTAGGCCTTGATGGTAGCAAACATGTTTTATGGGATAGAATTTTGAATATTTCTGTTTGGGATAGATTCAAAAATATAATCATGAATATTTCATGAATCTTTACTTGGTAAGTCATTATCCAGTCATCAAATCCACAAATCAACTTTCCTTTAATGCGGTTTCTTCAAATTTATACCAATGCCATGGAGTAATTTTGATCCTCTAATAGTAAATTTCATCATCTGGAAAGTAAAAATCAAAATAAGTCTTGTGTAATTTCATGGTAAGTCATATAATTCAATTATTATAATGTTGCGTCAATTCTTATCAAATTTTATGAATTCTAATCCCTTGAGAAACATAGAAACATACTTAAATTTTCTATGTCATTGATTATATATATTTTCGTTTATTGTGTGTAGGAACTGGGCAGAGAAAGTTAAGTTAAATCATGAATGTGTTGTCATAATTAAGTCAAATTAATCACCAGTTTTTTTTAGATTCAGAGGACGGCATGTTGGAGCCAAACAATTTCAATAGGTCCAAGTCGATCTGAGTTACTGTTTCTATGGCAACCACCCTTTATTCAGGCATCTGATTGGCTGGTTATTTACTTAAATAACTTGCGATAAAGAAAAACCATGCCATGAAAAAAAAAATCTATGGGATTTTGTCTTCTTGAAACTAGCGGTTACTTCCTATTTGTAATGAGGGGGAGGAAGTAATTGAGTCCAACTCTTATATACAGTCATGGTCACTATCTGTACATGAGTTTTCTTTATGCTGTTTCTGATCCCAATTAGGGGAATAATTGAAGTCTGTCTTGCTTATGCTCATAGAGTGATTCACTGGTTCGGTTGTTAATAATAATATAAAAATCATTTGATCTGATATTGTTAAGGTCTACGTTATGTGAACCCAATTCATGGTTTGTGTACTATTTGGATCAGTACTGTCAAACTACTGATGTGTTCATCTATTTCTCAATCAAAATCAGTTTTCCTTTTTATCAAGATTTGATTTATTTATTTACACACATGAGAAAAATACAACCAAAATAAAACTCTAACATTTCCAAATCAAATAGATTTTATGAAAATTCAATTGATACACATATCTTTTTTAAAGCAAAATCAAACTCCAAGATCAATTTTCTTTTATGTTTATTGTAATTTAATTTTAGTGTAACTAAAAAAAGGCAGAGCGACTCCTCAGTCATTTTCCAACAATAGCTGCCTGATCAATACAAAATAGATCTCAGTTCAATTGTTCTCGTCCGTTATCTTTTCTGAATGTTTGCTTCTCTCCCACTTCTTATCAGCTCTCAGACAAATATACTTGTGTTTCCACCAGCCACACTTAACTTGTCCTGTCCTCATTCCAGTATCACCTGTCGCTCACTTTGTGTTGTTTGACGTTTCAGAGCTCCTGTTACCTTGTCTTTCAAAGCAAATCTTATAGAACCGGGTTGGCCCATAAGCAAACAATGACGTTTCTTTGAGTTGGAATGTGTGCTGGTCATGTTTGCTCGTGCATGTCCCTTTCTTTTTTTCCTAAAGATGCATACCTGTTACCCAGAGCAGGAAGAGCTTTTCAAGCTGATAGCCTTTAGCTATGGTTGAGTTCAAAAAGTTAAAGTCTGCAAGAGGCCTTTAGGGATAACTTTAAGACCTGCAACTTGTTTCGACTCAAAGACCAGGAGTAAAGTTCCCCGTAACTGTCTGAAGTTGATGCAGTAGCAGAAATGAGAAATCCAGTTTATATATAGGTTATGTGACTCCAAAGAAGAACAAATACACAGTCTTCCATCTAAATCTGCCAGGAAGGTTTTGATGGCATCAAGTAAAACCATACCTCATCCCAAGGGAGCGGGAAGCACAGGATGATCACACCAATGGTCGCACGGTCGACTCAACTGAAAAGAATTTGGTTCGTCAGCAGTTTCCTTTTGAAAACGGGCCGGGATTGTTGTTGTACGGGTGTTCACTCGGGGGGAAAGAGGATTTGTGGGATAGGTTCAGTTATTTATTAGCCAAAGCTCTTCAAATGGGAAAACTTCCATGACACCGTTGGGTGGAAATAGGAACTGGCGGGCCATGCCAACTGGAAATACTACGGGGGGGAGGGCATCCCGCCAAAGTCTGAACTTATGGTCAGAATATGGGGAGCCTGAAATTGGTGCGTGGAGAACCCATGCTGGTCCTCTGTCATGCGGCACTCTGAACTTTATCAAGATAATCAGATATGAGAATAGCTGGGTGAGCTGTGTGATTGCTCACTGTGTCTGTGATGTTTTTGTCAGGTGCGCAGCAGGAGGATACCGAACTGTGTCATTGTTTGTGTGATTTTGATCGGAGATGTGCCGTTTTACAATGAAGGAATACAATGAGGGGAATCAGCATCCTCAGCATATGGTAATCTCATCTTCAGCAAACAGGAAAAATCGTCTCCGTGGCTTCTAAATACTTCCTTTTGGCACAACCCAAAGCTCCAAGTCTACTAATAAAGTATTTCTTGATTAAAACAAATGTAAAAAAGCAAATGAATTAAGCTTTAAAAAAAAAAAATCATGAATTGGCTCAAATAATTTGAATAAAACCAGATATTTGCCATTTTTAGATTCTTGCTTTCTTTATAAGATATTTTAATCTTTAATACTTTTTATAAATATATCACTTTTGACCTTTTAACACCTGAGATGTTGCTGCTGACGACTAAAGAACAAACGTATTTGGACACCCCATAACTATTCTACCGTTTATGAATAACATAAATTAACCGATTTTGAGAAAAGTGTTTTTTCATAGGGCTGGGTATCGATAATATTTTTTTACAAACGATTCGATTCACAAGAGCCTGGATTGATTTGATTCCAAATTTTTTTTATTCATTCGATCCTTTCAATTCAATTAGTTTTAAATCAATTTTGAGTTTACACATTTAGACACATTTGCTTAGAAATACAATAATAATCTACTGTATGTTTTGAACATATTTATATTAATCGGATACAGTTCACATACTATAAAATTTACTAATGAAATAATGAGATTGTTAATAGCATACACTGTTAAATGGTTTCTCAAACGGAGAAGCTCCAGCAATTGTTCTGCTTCTCCTGGAGGACGTTTCAGTTTGGCCACTAGGTGGCGATCGCACTATAGCATTATACCTTATTCCAGAAAGAAGAAGAAAGTATGAGCAAAAAAGCTGTTTTTTTAGACCACAAATGGTTACTTTAAAAAATATTTCCTTAAAATATTTTTGATAAATTCATGCCTGAGTATATAAAGCTGTTCACTTAGCAATGTATGTTTAGGTCGACCGAGCATTAGCCTTAGCCGTCATATGGGAAATCCCATTAAACGTTAGCATCAAGCTAGCAAACTTTAGCTTTATGTCTCATTTTTTTATTTTTTATAAATCAGTTATTGATCTATTAAGCTTAAATTGATTAATTTGTGTTATCAACCCAGTAGAAGTGCTTAGTAGCACCAATATAGAACACTTTACGTCACCAACTGCTTTTCTTCATGACAGAATCACCGGATTTACATGATGATTCATTGCGTGAAAACGTCACTTTTTTAAATTGTTGCAGTTGCTTTCTCCACATCAGAATCCGCTAGAATTACGTTAAATATGGTTAAAGAATTTCACTTAAAGCTTTAAGCTAAAGCTCTGATGTTTGTTAACTGGTTTCTATCTCAGATAAGCTTACTTTCATTTTTGTTGAACATTTTATATAAAAAGTGAATTCTGACCATTTTTTTTGTCCCAGCCAGACAATAGTCATAATAGAAGCAGGAAGGCGTAAAAACATCTCATCTGGACTAAGTCTGTGATGCCACAAAACTTTTAAAATCAGTACTCATGAAAAAGATAGAACGCAGAAAAGAATAAGATATGGTAGTCTTGAGATATAGCAACCTAGATATGGCTGTTGCTTCATATAGATAAAGAGCCGGGTGGTCCCAAACCATAATACTGCTCTCTAACAAAGAAATGTATGGTTTTTTTAAAAAATGAATTTGGTTAATAATTGACAACACAAGACATAATTGTTGAACGGTTGTGATAAAAGCAAACCAGCCTTTTTAACCAGTATTATTTATGACATCAGTCCTGGGGCACATTTTCCTAAAACAGCATTTTCTTCAAATATTGCACACAGCTTTGCAACAGTCTTAACTGAACATCTCCGGAAGGCTTTGTTCGTTTGGGTTTGGTGACGTTGCATCTGGAAAAAAGACGTCAAGTAAATTTAAGATTTTAACCAAGCATACAACAACCTAGAAAATATAAGCTTCACTCATCAGTTTTTGCTCTAAAGTTAAAAAATGAGATTGATCTTTACAGTTGTTGCTCATATGTAGAACATGTTTTAATCCAGACTTTTCACTTTAAGATTCTTATTTTTTTGTGTGCACTTTGTTTTTAAAATTTTTGTTTCTCTTCACCTAAAATTTTTCTTTTACTTCCACTCTGAACATCTTTTGATCAATTTTCAAAGTATTCCCAGTGGTCTTTTTTCTAATGATTTTGCCATTTTTAGTCAAAATTTTAAAAAAAAACTGTCTTGTGGGAGCCCCCCCGCTCCTGTTCCTTTCCCCGTTGCTGGAAGCTGGGATAGGAAGCTTGTAGCCCGCCTATTTGTATTTTTTATGTCACAAATTAGCCTTTTTCCATCTACTCCTGATTCACAATGATTTAAATAAAGAAATACACTTTGTTAAAAGCAATTTTTAAGCTTTATCATGTCTATATAAGTCCTCCATTGTCAGAAAAATTGCGCAAGAACATGTTAAAAACCTCTAAAACACAATTTTCATCAGAGTGGATCTTTAAAACTTTATATAACCCTCTTTAAAAGTTACAGAGCTGAACTTCCTTCAGGTTCATGTTATCATTTTAGAGAAAGTGACAAAAGTTTATATTGGCCAACAAAAAGTCATTGTGAGGGGATGTTAAAGCTGACAAGATGTTTCAGCAATCATCTCCTCTCAGATTCCAGAGAACAAGGCAGCTATGACGGGGTACCTGTGGTATGTTAGACGTTTACGTTTTAATGCAAGAGTTGAACAGTTAGAGACTCAATTCTGATGCTTCCACTTGTAGACGACTAGATCCATGTACGTCTTGGTTTTCCTTGTTTGAGCTGTTATGTGTTAGGTTGGGGGTGTGAGGGCCTGTAAGCTAGTGGGAGGGAGTGCAACAGATGGATGATGGGAAATGGGGTTGGCTTACTCTGCGCCTGCGTTTCAGAGGTAAATTTCTAACGAACTTTTGCCGCTCTCCAGAAATTATGTCAACATGTTTTTTTTTTATTTTGGTTTAAATCAACTTAATCCTAACTAAAAGACCTCTGGGAACACTTGAAATGAATGAAAAATGATGAGAGTGGGACTTTAATGAGGTCATTGTGATACTGCAGCTGTAGAGTCCACTCTGCACATCTGTTCTAAAGCCTCCAAACAGCTTCACCACACAGAGGAAAACCATAACATTTCTTTGATTATGTCCAAAAACGAACCGCCTTTTATTTGCATGCAAACCACAGAGGAAGCCTCTTGGAGATAATGAATGGTAAAAGTAAACATGTCACAATGCCGCGCTTCCTGTCTCGACTTTTGTGCCTTTTTTTTTTCCAACAGGGTCCATGCGCACCACAGGGTGTAACCTCTCTGTGCGATACTTCAACCCCCCCATAAATCTCTTTGTTTGCCGTAGGTGACTCAGGCGTCGAAGGTGTGGGGAGAGGTCCCGCTTCCAGAAGATTTAGAGTCGGAAAAGGATGTGCAGACGTCCCGGAGTTTGCTAGACGACGATGAGGACTTTGCTGCGGATGGACCGTCAGGAGGTGGAGCTAAGCTTTTCACAAAGTCAATTCTAAGTTGAAAACTGTTGCTCACTCCTGTTTTTCTTTTTCTCCAAAGAGCTGCCCAGTGGAGAGGAAGATGGCAGCACACCGGAGCCCGAGACCACAAGTAAGGGAGTAAAAAAAATAAGAAAAAAAAGTTGTAGCAGTTATCTGTGACAGATTTTGTTTATGTGAGGTGGAGCACTCCCTCCAAAGCTCCTCCATCTGTGGCTCCGACTTCCTTGTTTGTGCATTGAGTGATGATACCTTCACATCCTGCTGCACCCTGTGCCCCCTCCCCCTCTGGCCACAACACAAGCCCTCAGACTTTGTCTTTGGGAGATAAACATCTCCTGTCCGCTTTCATCTTTTTAACTGGTGGCAGAAGTGATAGCACAAGAAGAAACATTAAAGTCTAATGAACAATAAAAGCTGCGTAAGAGCCCCCGCACTTTGCATACAATCCGGCGCTTTCTCAAGACCCATTACTTTGATGCAGACATAAAAGGGATTAATTAATCAGTTAAAAATAAATGTTAGTTTAAATCAAGGGTGTCAAACTCAATCCCACAGGGGACCAAAACCAAAACACACCTTAGGTCGCGGGCCGAACAGGAAACATTTATTACACTAAAACTATATTTTTGAAACTTTAAAAGCATTACTTTTGAACGGAGACTGAACCTCAGGACGCAGCCGATACTGGTACCCTAACCCGGTATTCTAAGCCTGGCCTAGTCCGTGTCTGGTACCACATTCGGAACCAGTATTGATCTGCATCCAGCACAGACTTTCCGTTACCAGGTTGATGCCTGGTTCGCACTAAACGCAGAGGCCACTTCCACTCGGCGCCCTTGTTAACCTATGGTGTGGTTCACACCAGGCGCGAGCCTTCAGCGGAGGACCACGGAAGGCAGCGGATTGTTACAACGTCTGGTCTATTTTGTGTGGGAGTGATCTACGTCAATCCTGGCAGGAAGTTACATCAAAACACGAGAAAATTCGTCTTATTTTTCACAAGAAAACTCTGCGATTGACAAATGCGATCCAATTTTGTATCTAAACAGATTGTGGAGATGAAAGTAAACATACAATCACAATAGACACACACACACTCTGTGTGTCTCAACAGATAAATTAAAGAAGTGTAGGCCTACTAACTTCTTGCTTCTTCTTCTTAGCAGAAACATGGGGTAGTATTTTTAGGTTATTAACAAACAAACAAAACAAAGTTCTAGCAGAAACGCACGTCGTCTTTAGCGGAAAAATGCGCGTCAAAAAGTGACGACCTGAATGTTGCAATATGTTACCAGCTTAAGAGAGCATCGAGCCGTTAATTACAAAAATATGAAATGATCTGGCGGGTCGGACATAATCACCCAGCGGTCCGGATCCGGCCCCCGGGCCTTGACTTTGACACATGTGGTTTAAATGATTAATCTTTAATCCAGCTTTTTAAAAAATCCAGTCACTTAAATTGGGATTTGTGGCAAACATTGAAAACTGAAGAATTGGACGAATAATCATGAATATAGCAAAAATTATGTGTTTACTTGAACTACTTTTTACTGCATTAGGATTGTATTTTCATTTTGTATGTCACATGTTTTATCTGGGCTGAGACTGAGATAGCAAATACTCTTTAACATACCGTAACTCTTCAACGTGAATCATTCTGATGTGCAGAAAAGCAGCTTTATATAACGACACAAAGTTACTTAATTCGCGTTAATCGCGTAAATAGTTGAAGAGTTACACTAGTCAAAAGAATGTAAATGCTGGAGTTAAAACTCCAGTGTTAAAATGTTGAATGCTAAATTAAGTTTCACCCTTGTTGACGAACTACTGTGTTCAGTAGTCTGGCTTTCACCCGTTAGTACGCGCGTTTCTATGACAGTTTACTTACATACAAACGTGCAGCCATTGAACATGGATAGATAGTTAAACTAGGTCAGTATTTGACCAATCAGGTAGTGACGTATGGATGTCTTCCTTTTTAATTCACAGAAGTGCTAACCATTTGATCATGAAGGAGAAATTAACAATTGCAGTTTGTTCTGGACCAGAATTATAGGACACTTTTATATATCGGAATAGAGCTGTGAATGAAAAAGCCTGGAGCGCCTGTGTCTTTAAGGGAGCACAGGTGTGTTTTGCAGTCCTGTTTTGGCTTTGGCGGCCACCTAAAGAGATGAAAATAGTATCATTATTGTGTGTAGAAAGTGTGTCAAAAAGTTTAGTAAGGATGTTATAAGTTACATGCAATTATGGATAGTGATGAAGCTGTCGTACAGTGCCCTAAAGTTGCACTCTAGAAGTTTTATTTTTTTCAGCAGTATTTATTTATTTAAAAGGGGACAATACAATTTAAGAGAAAACCAAATAGATAAACAAGACAAAACACACATTTTTTTAAAAAGTCATTAGTAAAGTGGGAGCACTGGATCTTTACTGACTTCGCTCAGATGCTGGGGTGTGCTGGTGATATGTAAGTGCAAGTAGTGCGTCTGCAGGATGTCCACACAAACTGCACTGATTTGTTAGATGTGCTAGAGGAGCTCAATGAGTAGACACTTATCACCTGAACAGCACTGCCAGATTTATTGAACAATGCATAGGTTTAAGAAACTAAAAAAGCTGTACGACGCACCTGCGTTTCACCTACTTTACCCTCATTTACCCGTAAGTGTTTTTTAGCTATTTGCTATGAACTTCATGACTGTGGAAAAAAATGTGCTTGATCGTTTTTGCCCTGTGGGTTCATCGGACGGTCTAGGACCTTGATATTTCCTGAGGCCACCTGCATCCCACATACAGATTTGCCCATTTTTTTGCCACCAGACAACCCATATCCACCCGCAAGGGCAGCTAGATTAAGATAACAACTGAGAACAGTTTGAGACCATTTTAAGATACGTACAATCACTTATTATTTTGTCAGTATTGTTGTCTTTGAGCCCCTGCAAATGTAACTCCCCCACTAATGGTCTTAGTTTGTTACCAACAGCTAAATCCCAATGACAGAAAACACTTGCAGCCTTTATATTTACATCCTTTTCTGCTGGGATTTGCTTCACAGTGGAAGAGCAAAACAACGGGGAACCAGAGGCAGACAAGTGGAAAATAAATGTGTTTATTAAACATTAAGCCAGACAGATGAGCTGCTGAAACAGCACTACCAGAGAAGTTAAACACAGGATGGAACAAGATTCAACATTAGGGATTGATGAGATGCATAATCGGAGGCTCAGGGAAAATTCAGAGAAAGTACTTTTGGGATCTGACTAACTAACCAAAGGGAAAAAAAAAACATGCTGCTTTGAGGGGATGAAGAAATGAGGAGCAGCTGTGGTAACTCTACACTGAATCCAGGTGCAAACAGTCGGTAGAAAGAACACAAAACACAAAGGGGCGGAGCTGAATAAAACACACGTAAACCATCCAGCTGAGCAAACTGCAAAGCCTGAATTCAAATACAACAGGAACAGACTAAAATTTTTTGTACATCTATTGTCGTGTACTTTCCCACACTACTGCTTAGGACTGGGGAATTTGGCAAATCGATATTTCAAAATACTGAAATTTAAAGAACCAGTACTCCAACACGTTTTTGTTAGACCTCTCCAAAATTAAACTCAAGTGACCTGCAGACAATGTGCAGATTCCATTTTTTTCCTCCATCTTATGCGATGCTTAGACAGGCCTCTGTTGCATACACTCATGGGACTTCTTCCAATAAAAAGACTTTGCATAAGCACATATATGTGCGTTTCGGGCTTCCGTGTTCATATTTCACGCATATACCAGTGACTATGCAAGTTTTTAAGTACGTTTTTGGAAGTGTTACTTCCACGAGACATACACAAGATGCTTTATGCCTCAACTGTAACATATTGTGTAGGGCCAGTGTGGACACTATATGCCAAAAACTGCATTTAGTGCACTCTTATGCTCATTGTGAATGTGGCATTGCAATAATTAATGTTAAACGGAGGATTAATGACAAGAATAAAGCAACCAGTTGCAATATAGGGAAGCAAGAATATAGAGTGCATAACGTTTGATTAGATGGATCATCAGCTGTGTTTCCATTACATACATGCAAAATTTTATAAAAATTCTAGAAATGTAAATGACCCACAATTTTGCAATTACGCTCTTTCCATTAAATCAGGGATGCCAAATTCAATCGCACAGGGGGCCAAAATCCAAAACACACCATAGGTCACAGGCCAAACTGAATAAGCAGTTATTGAACACACTAAAACTACATTTTCAAAACTTTAAAAACGTAACTTTTACCATTACTATGATTGAAAATAGGCAGGAATATTATTCCTGAATAAATCAACTTAAACCTTAAATAACTTTCAATAATTTACTCTCCATAAAAATATATTTTGTGAAAATTCTATAAGTTAGAAATGAGCACAAGATAACATTAAAAACAATTTAAAAAAATGATCTTGAGGGGTTGGATATAATTACCCGGCGGGCCGGATCCGGCCCTTGGGCCGTGACTTTGACACATGTGCATTAACTCATAATTAAGCGAATAAACACAAAGCAACTCATGCGATTAGTTGTTAAAAAAACACGGCAACGGATGTGAACAATACTTTGATTTACAGCAGATACATTCAGATTTCTGCCACACTCATCGTCATCTGTCAAAGGAGACGTCAGCGTCTCATTCAGGCTATGTGGGAGCGGCTACGGCCAACAATCACGCATGACACGTTCAACTTTTGATGAGCTGTGTGACGCTGTTGGACCTCTTGTGGCACCCGTAGTGGTGTGACTCATTTATATCGAAAAAGGAGTTTTCATTGCAGTTTTGTAAAATATGTCTCATTTTTTTTTTGTTGTTGTGGTACTATTTGGCAAAATTATTATTGCAAATCCAATTTGCATGATCTCATAGTCAATGGAAACACAGCTAGTCAGACTTACAGCCTTCTTGTGTAGTAGTTGTTTTGGTGGCAGCATTGAAAGATGATGTTAGAGTTTAGGTATAAAGTATCTTGTGTATGTCTCGTAGAAGTAACACTTGTGCAGCCTTGGTTGGAGTATTTTAGGGCACTGGAAGAGATTTGAGCTCATTTATGAAAGAGGTGTTGACAGCGTGCAATCGTGACAGATAAGAATAGTGAGGCTGCTCTGATGATAAAGTCTGGTTTTAGACACTCGCTGAGGAAAACCATCAACAAAGACTGATTAAGACAAAGCTGGAGAAAAAAAGGTGTATGGAGTTTTTCTTTGCAAACACAGCTTTCCAGGTGTGCCTTATCCTTTCACACAAACCGGGAATTAAATTCGAAGCTCTTTGTAATCTTTGCCAAAGTTCAACCAGCAGTTAAAAACATACAGAGATAATTTAAAAGTCAAAAGAATACAAAGTTAATTTGTCTGCTGGGAAAATGTTCTCTTCTAACGTGCCCTGACATTCACTGTCACTTTGGTTTACTGCCGTCTCCATAAACCTCCAGAGTCGGGCACACATGGAAAGTTCAGAGTGTCTTTTATTTGTCGATTAAGAAGAAAGCTGAGACTCTGCAGGCCTGTTGTTGAGTAAACCGTCTTATCTCAGAGGCGGCCAGGCATTGGCACTCATCTGAGTTCGATCAGAGTTACAATGATTAGAAGAGACAGACTAATTCCATATATAGATCTCAAAAAAGGGTTGCGCCGGGAAGGAAACTCTGCTTCCCGTGCTGACTGCAGAATGCTTTGCAGATCTCTGTCCCGCTCAGACAGTTGATCTAAGCCTCTGCCTTCCTTCCGTCTCCACTATTCTTAAGCAGGTCTTAGCAGTGCCAGAGTTGCCCCCATTATGCTTTGTTTCCTGTTGTGCGTCTGTTATTGTAGGGTTAAGGAATTCCCATATCCTGTGGCACTCTGATGTATCCTCTAAGGCATCTGGGATTTGAATTGGGATCAGGTTATTTTAAAGCATCTTTGTCTTCAGTTACTCTTTGCCTCTCATAATCATCGTCTGGGATCTCTTCAAGAGAAATAAAGTTGCGTCCCATGCCCTTTTAACCTTCTCACCTCCCAGATCTCTGGAAAATTACTCCAGCTTCTGACTCATTTGTGGGAGCCTTTCCTGAGTTCATAAGCTCTATTACAGACATTCCCAGTGCATTGGCTTCCTTGTTTGGGAACTTCCAAAAAAAGATCACTAAATGCACCTAGTGAAGAGTTCAAATCAGACCAGTTGTTCGTTATATTAAACATATCAGCTTATAGTCCGTATTTAGGGATAACACTAGACCCTGCAAAAGACCTTTTCAGGGTGTACCCTGCCTTCGCCCAACAGTTGTTGGTTTGGCACAAGCAACCCCTTGACCCCAAAAGGGATAGTAGGTTTTTAAAATTGATGTATGGATGGAAGTTTTAATACTATGACCTAACGAGCTTCCTTATTTTGCCAGAATAGTCCCTTACCTGTTCAGGTATTCAACTCCACAGGACTCTTAGAAGTTTGCTGAGATATTGGTACCAATAGATTAAAAGCCCTTTAAAATCTTAGGTGTATGCATCGATTGAACTTTTAGATGACAGAAAGTTTGATTTCAACATGTTAAACTGATTGTAGTTCTCATCCAACTATTTAAAAAGGTTTATTAGGAGGATGCGCTGTCTTGTTAAAAGAGGCCACAGTTGTCAGGAAATACTATTTGTGTGAAAAAAAGTGGTCTTCAGCAACATTACTTGAGGAGGTCATGCCTCACAATATAGTTAGTTATATCTAAGGTTTCTCTCACAAAGGACTTAGTTGCCTTCTTTATTCATCTAGGTATGGACACACTCGTGCACTTTCACCATTTTCATCCCTCTGTGCCATTTCTGCTTACTAAAACTTTCCCAGTGGAATTCCTTAGGACTCCGTGGTGGTGTCATGGTTTGGACTTCTGCCACACTTAGAAAATACCCCGGTTTGAGTCCTTTCTGTTTGGAATCTGGATGTCCTCTCTGAGTGTGCATGAGTTTTCTCCAGCTTCCTCCAAAGAACATGCTTTATTATTGGTAACTCTACATTAGACCCTACAGGAAGGAGTTTAGCCCTGTGATGGATGGAAGATCTGTTCAGGGTGTTCCCTGCCCTCACCCTGAAGTAGCTGGGATAGAGTCCAGCAACCACGTGACTCTGCACAGGACAAAGTGGGAATAGAAGATTAATGGATAAATGGATGGAAAGACCAACCCGCCTTTTTATTTTATTGCTTTATGGTCCAGTTCTGTTTCCTTAGAGTGTGAGAACAGACTGGTCTCTGGTAGCCTCTAATGCATAAAATTGAAGTGAAGTGAAACCTTTGTGCTGCAACCAGCATTGACTTCCTAAGTAGTTTGAGAACAGAAGGTTGTCTGTTTGTTTGGACACTGAGTCAGCCTGAAACTTGATCCTGTCGCTAGCTCATTGTTCCTCAATTGCACCCATTTTGGTAGAAATTCACTTATGCAGATTATGGTCATTTTACAGCAGTTACAGTTTTGAAGATTGTCTGACTCATTCATCTAGTTGTGACAACTTTTTTTTTCTCAGATTCACTCAAATCCTTTTTTTCCATTATAACAACCAGGATTTTTCTCAAGGTGATACACAAACAATGCATTGAACATCTAACCAAGCAAAACCCCAATTGATTGGAATTGTTATAATCTGATTAATAAGTGTTATTATTTAGTTTGATCCACATCATTCCAATAAGAGCAAAAATTCCAATAGAACAGCGACTTACACATGTCCGTCACCAAGCAATTACATCAAATATATGTTTTGCCGTAATTTCCTGTTGGTGGTTAACACCAATCCACTATCTGTTACAATAAAGAAGAGATAGTCAATGTTGTTTTAAACTGACAACAGTCATTATCCTCAGGCTTTCATCTGTGTAATTCTTCAAAAAATATATCTCAAGAAAATGGGGCATTAAATAAAATAAAATGGATTTTTGTGATTGTTATTGGAATAGTTCTTGGATTGTTATGGAATGGCCATGGTAGACCGGTCAACTTCTGAATGCAGGTTCAGTTCCTGCCGTGTGTTGAAGTGTACTTGGGCAAGATAGTGAACCATACATTTCTCCGAGTGGTTATAGGTTAGCATCAATCAGTGTTAAGCAGCAAAGCCAACATTAACGTGTGTGTGCATGAGTGAATTAGACTTTATTTAAGAAAGGTTCTTACACACTAAATAAATAAATGCCATTTACCAATGTCATAAAACTGGTTGACATGCTGTACAGTTTTCAGCCACAAAATAGATCACCCAGAAAGTTGCCTGATGCTAAAAGTGGTCGGTTTAAATCTAGCACACCTCAGCTTTGGACAACCCTGCCTCTATTTCCAGAACTGACACTAAACAGACTAAGTGGTGCTTTTTGCTAACTCATCACAAATGTATAGTTATCTTGTGTATCTTAGTAAAATTGTTTTTTTAATACAGTCTTAGAATTGGCTGGAAGGGACTCAAAGATGCTTCTGACTCATGCATTTTCTACAAGCACTTCACTCCATTAGGGTCCCTGCTCCAGAAGGGAAAGAGGTGTGGCGCACCCGGGGAGGTCTTCCGGCCATCACAACATTATGTGGAGACAAATAAGACAAACAGCCACGGTTACTCATTCCTAACATCCTGTCTGTCTCTCGTTCATGAAGGAAACTAAAAAAAAAAAAAAACTCATGCAATTACAAGAAGAACATAAATGCCGCGTTCAGGATAGCCCCCATGGGAAATTTAGCCTGAAACCCTCTTCCTGTGGGGCCAAAGTCCCTCAACTGAATAAAGTCATTGATCACATTAGCAGGAAAGGGACCAATGTGCGAAAGCTATTGATGTAACCCACTCGTTAAAGCTGACGATGTAACGAGAAGGGTTTTTGCGAGTGCTCTGGTCGCCTTGATTTAACCCCGGCTGTAAGATGGCGCGTTGTTTTTGGGAAGGCTGTTGTTTCACGACGAGTGGGAGGATTTATAACCTCAGCTGGTTTTACTTCTAATCACATCAGTTTTGAGTGGGTTGTTGCAGAAGAATCGCAATCCTAGCCTGGATTCCTCCGCGGCCCTTCAAAGAGAACAGATGTTGGAGCATATGGGTGCGACACGTCAGGGCGATGGAGTCTGCTCTGTCAGCTTGGCTGGGGCAGCGGACAGGTTGCTGCCAGCCCACCCACTTGGTAGAGTTGCCATTTTCATGGGTTTACGTGGGCTTTTTTCAGTGGCACTGCCCGTGTGTCAAACAGAAACTGGGAGCACTTCAACAGAAGGATAAATGGTGGCAGCTGCAGTTATTTCGGGGTGTTTGTCTTGTTACAGGGCTGGGGGCCTCTTGAGGCAGTCACACACTCAAGGAAGAAAGATGATTCTCATTGAGGTAGCATGACTCAGTTTCCATCGGTACACAGCCCAGCTGACAAGAAGCAAATGCAGCGTTTGGTTTGTCAGGATTGTTTGGGCTCTTGCGTTCAGAAAGAGCTGATTATTAGGACAATTCATGCTGGGAGATGCACTCAGTATTCTGTTTCTGTTATCTAAACAAATACTGAGTTTCCTTAACCCTTTAACACCGGAGCTTTAGCTCCTGTGTTGACAGTCTTTTGACTACCGTAAAGATAGATTCACACTGCTCTTGGCAATGCGCGTTCAAGCAGCCACGTCCAACACAAAGTCTGTAAATGTGCGCATATGTGCATTTTGGGCTTCCACGTTCAAAAGTCTCGCATTTTCAAGCGCTGAAGGCAAAAAATGATGGCATCTTTCATATATTGGAACAGAAAAAAAAAAAAAAAAAAACATATAGCAAGATTTGTAAAATTAGCTTTGACATTTTATACAGGTTGGCGTACATGGGTTAATATTGGGTAGCAACTAGGGGCGTAAAAAAAATCGATTCTGTGATATTTTGCGATATTTTATTTGCCGATACTTTTATCAATTTAAAATACTGACAAGACAATATTTAACTAATTATTTTTGAGCATCCCTCAGCGTCTTACTTATGTTTTCCACCCTCAACCACTAGTTGGCAGCACACCACACTTTGAGCAGCTCTACACCGCGCAAGAACAACAAGATCTCACAAGAAACAACTTGTGTTAAATATTCAAACACATTGGTTCAGTCAGCCTTGCAGTTTTTGCTATTATGAGATATACACTATTTAGCGTGACTTAATTTTTTTGAGTCATAATCTTTAAAAAAAAGAAAAAGTGAAAAATTGGCCTGGCTCAGTTTTGGGACATATTGTGATATATGTATAATATCGTGAGATGTGTGTCGGATATGTATTGTATCGTGAGACATATATCGGGATATGCATTGTATCGTGAGACGTGTATCTGTATGTGTATTGTATCGTGAGACGCGTGTTGAGATATGTATCGTATTGTGAGATGGGTATCGGGATATATATTATATCGTGAGACATATATCGGGATATGTATCGTATGATGAGACACGTGTAGGGATACGTATCGTGTCGTGAGACGCGTATTGTAATATGTATCGTATCGTGAGACGCGTATCGGGATAAGTTTTGTATCGTGAGATGCGTGTCGGAATATGTATCGTATTGTGAGACGCGTGTTGGGATACGTATTGTATTGTGTGGCGTATATCGGGATATGTATTGTATTGTGAGAAGGGTGTCTGGATATGCATCGTATCATGAGACGTATATTGGGATATGTATCATATTGCGAGACGCGTGTCGGAATATGTATTGTATCGTGAGTCTTATTTCGAGATATGTATTGTATCGTGAAACGCATGTCAGGATATGTATTGTTTCATGAGACGTATATCGGGATATGTATTGTATCACCAGATTCTTGCCAATACACGCTCCTAGTTGTGACGGTCCAGTGTGAACACCATATGCTAAACAGGTATGTAAAAATGCACTTTTAGTGCGTCACATAGCCAGTGTGAACGTAGCATAACTCTAGCTGTTTAAGCAACTGACAAAATTTCAACAAATTTGGAAGCAAAGAGAAGCGACTATGGCCAGTTAGCAAGATTTGACTTTAGTCTAAATGAAAACGTCCTTTCTTCACATCTGAATTAGCTGATTCATGTTGATTGCATGAACAGTCAAAGAGTAAAAAAAAAAAAAAAAAGTGTGTTACTTAGGCGTCGCCGGCGACATCTCTGGTGTTAAAGGTTTATTGAGGTAATCCCTTTTCAAGATTAAAACCTTCATATTTGAATAATTGATGACCCTTCTCCCGCATGGAATTACCTGAAAAAAAAGACCAGATGAGGGTTTGTTGTCACAAAGCAAACACTAAATTAGAAAGTGTGGTTTTCGGCTTGGCATTCACTTATCCTGTGGATTTCCCAGATCTGAGCGTTTATTTGCTTAAAGCTCAGCGGTCGATCGGCTGCTTCCTGCTTAACCAGAAGGGACTATCCATACCAGATAATTACTCTCCTGGGAATCTTTAAGCTCTGTTAGAAGCAGAAAGAAGAACGCTTAAGAATGTTTGTCTTTCTGCTGGTTGATTGTCTGCTTTGTTCAGTGAACGAAGGAGCAGGTATTTCTGTTAAAACTTTACAATAAAGCTATGTCCGGTGTCATCTGTTGTCTTGATGAACCTAAAAGTTTGTGAGATTTTCCCAGTAGTCAAGTAGCTGCAAGCTGTGGACGTCAGAGTGAGTGAACTTTTTTCCTTAACTACTTTCTCCTCAAGCACCATGCTAACGAGCATCAGAAGCCATATGCTTTTTTTTATGTGTGCGGTTGTAAAACAGCTGGATCCTGCACCCTTACTTGATTATGAATGAGCTGTTGTGTGCTGCAGTTGGTTGAAGTTTATGGAGTGGACTCAGAGTCAGGATGGGAGCTGTTTGTCACTTTTAAATTTGAATTTGTTTGAAGGGCCAAGGTTGTGTTGCAGGATGGTGAATTTATGCAAAGAAAAATGTTGGAAACCCAACATTTTGAAGCCACTCTACATTTCAGAATGAAGGGAAGTCATCCTCACTTGACATTTCGGAGGACGCCTGCTGGGTGAATGCACTCAAGGCAGTGGAGGAATGCATGAGTCATCTCATTGCAGAGCGTGGCCGTTGTTGCTTGTGCCAGTGCAGAGGGCTTCAACTTCTGGAGGGAGAAACAAAAATAAAAAAAAAAAGACAGCTTTAATGGTTCTCAGTTCTTCCATTTGCAATGGGGGAAAAACAGGAAGTTGCTCCTCCCTGCATCCTTGCACAATCCCAGGATGGAAGCTTGTGTCAGAAATGACGAGTAGTTTGTGCAGCTGCGCCGCTTGCCTGAGTTAAACATACGGAGAATGTCACACCTATGAACACAGACATGATTGGTACCTGTACATACATCAGTCTACATCCTGTGGTGGTGTCTAATTTCTTTTCTTTTAAGTACTACTCCAATCATCGTTTGATCTATTATAAAAGTCTTCCCAGTTGTCTATTAATCAAGATTATTTAATTAGTTAATTCATTAAGATGATGCCATTTTTAACCAAAGTTTAAAAAACGTATGTAGTTTTCTAGGACATAGTTTCTGCAGAGCAGCCGGGGTTCATTAGAATTTCACTTCTGAGTTGTGGGCAGGATCGTTGGTGCAGAGCAACCCCACTCCTACTTCCCATCATCCATCTGTTTTGTCACTTTGTAACAACCCCAACCTTACGTTACTGTTGCAACAAAAATGGTGAGCAATGTTGAAACTAACTGGTTGTGCAATTTAGATCCATATGCTGGCTCATATGAAGACGTACATGGATCTAGTTGTCTCATAGGCGGGTACATTGGAACGGACCAGAGTAGGGAGTTTGTGTATTTTCTATGTCACAAATTATTTTTCCAGCTGCATTTTTTCATCTGAACCTGATTCTCAGTGATTTGAATTAAGAAAAGCTCAAATATTTAATTTAATCCTAATTTTCTTTATTTATGTCCTTCATTATCAGAAAAAGGCTACAAGAAGATAAATGTTTTAGGAACAAGAAATGTGACAATTGGATATAAATAAATGAAAATCAATGTGGTTTTTAAATACTGTATGTTTATAGTTCTCTATTGTACTTCTGTATAACTTTGATTCTAGCTTTTTTTTCTCCTTTTCACTTTGATCAGTACTCTTTCTGATGATCATTTTCCATTTTCTCTCCTTGCATTTTCTGTTACTAACCAAAAAATGTAACCCCCACCCACCCTCGCCTGGCTGACCTGACGCGTGCCCCCTCCTCATCGTCATCTCACTTTCCCCTTCACCTCCGTTTCCCGCCTGTGCCCCGTCGACCTCCACGCCACGTCTCACCTCTGTGTTGCTTGCTTTGCGCCCCCCTACTCCCCCCCTCTGCCATCGCTTGCCACAGCCAACTGGTTGGAGTCCCCTTATCCGGGGAACATACAGAACCCCCCTGACCCAGAGTACAGTAAGTCCTCAAGCTTTTCTTCTTCTTCTTCCTCTTTCCTGTTTTTGGCCTGTTCTCCTCTCACCTGCTCCAGCTCTTCCTTCAGAGCAGCCTTGGGTAGCATTCCAAGGAAAACTCTGCTTTGGGATCCAGAAGTTCTCTTCTTTCCTCCTGGCATTTCCCTGCCAGTGGAAAATAATTCTCAAACTCCATTTCATAACAAAACACGTTAATAAAGTCACTGTCATGTTGGTGGCACACCCCCCCACAGCAGCAAACCATCTGTTGCACGACACTTGAAAAAATGTGTCTTTCTGTGCACAATAGTGATTCTAATTCGAGGAGCTGTGGGAGAGCTGAAGGAGGCCAGCTTAACTCTGATGCTGGAATTATTTCCCATGATTCCCCCCAAAGGGCACGGAGCAGACGTGGAGACGGAGCTTTTTGGCTGGTCACCAGCCGGAGGGTTAAGTGGCAGCGATCCTGTCTGTGCGAGTTAAGCTAAGAAAAGCAGCAGCTGGTAGATGCATTTATTATTCACAGCTTTTTAGGAGGAGAAGATGAGATCAAACAAGACGAGCTAAGATAGTGATGTGAGGCTTTAGCTTCGTATTTACAGATTCCAGCTCTTTAAGCGGCCCGAAGTTGGCGGGAGCCGTGGGCACTGCCTTTTGCGGGTTGAAGGTCAAACCCAAAGTGGCCCGTCTTTAGACTACACTCGGCTTGCAGCTCAATCATTTCTTTGTTTTCCGCGTTGGCTGCTGTGTGTTCAGAGGGGCCCGTTGCACAAAGCTGCCACAGTTCTTTTATAGTTTGCAAATTAAAAGAGTGGAATGCTACTTTTTACAGCCCCCTCCCACCCCCCACAGCTTGCTGGCACACTGTCAGCTTCATCACTTTGATAGTAGAAGGAGTCAAAAAGGGGATTTCCCTTTTGCTGGAAACAAGGCGTGCAAAAATGGGGGGAACGGGAGCAAAATAGCCACCCATTAGGAGCAGGGCGCAACCCAGTGCTCTAATCAGAGGATCTCAGGCGGAGGCAATCAAACCGGCTGCGCGGCTGCGGCAAACTCAAGAGAGAAGCGCAGACCCGAGCCGCTGTCGACCGGCCGGCGAGCGCCCACGCAAATGATTAGATTATGTGAGGTTCAAGGAAGATGCTTTGATGAGTTCCCCTTTCATCTTGCATGTTTTCTAGGACAACATTCAATTAGTCTAACAAAAGCTACAGTTAAAAAGTGGCAGAGGAAGCTTCCAGAAAACAAATCAAACTGAGCGTTCACCTCGCTGTTTTGTCATAGCAGGGCTCACTTTAGGCTGCCATGAATGAAAGCTTTCCACAGCAGGATTTCTTGTAAAACCAAAACTGTTTGACCCGGACAAACCCCCGGACCGCAATCTCAGACTCTAGTGGTTTCACAGCTAGTTTGTCAAGTTTCTACATGCCTTATTGTATTGTAGTAAAAAAAAATCTTTATCCCTTTGAAGCTACGTTCAAGCTGACCTTGGAATCAAACATTCAAACGCCCACTTCTAATAAAAAGTCTATGTAAACATGTGTACATACGTATTTTGGGTTTAAAACTCTGACATTCACTAGAAGTTATGCAGATTCTTTAGTTTGTTTTCGGATCCGATGTATAAAACGCACGTTGGAAGTTAAACCAGGTCAAACTTTGACCAATCAGGGACTGATTTTGTAGTGACGTATGGACGGCGTCCCTTTTACTTCATGTCTGAAAATTGATCATGAAGGAGAAATTAATAATTGGGGGTTTATCCTCAACTAGAATGATAAGACAAGTCTTTCAAATATCGAAAAATATTGGAGGGTGAAATTAAAAAAGTATATTTTTTGGACACAACTTGCACAGAAACTGCCCCTTCAAATGGAGGGAAAGAGAGAAGGGAAGAATTCCAATTGGGCCAAAGACTTCTATAGAAGTGATGACAGCAATATTTTAAGAACATAAAATTGCAACAAAAAATGTAGATCAAATTTTATTGAAGAGATCTTAAATCTGATATGATTTTTACTGATAATCAAGGAGTTTCTTCTTAGTATTTCTTATGATGTGTCACCATAGCAACAGACATTTTAAGCACTCCAGCAGTTTATTATATCAAGTACTTGCAAATCAACCTGGAAGATTAACAATTAAACATTTTAACCTTTAATCATCTGAGGCATGCAGATCTCTGGCAAATATGAAGCAAGTACAGAAAAATTTTGTGTGGCAAAAGCGTGTACCTGATGTTGTGTACAGATAGGTAAAAGATGGTAGGAGACTAGATTGCTGCACTTGTTAACAAATGTCCTTAAGAGCAACTCAGTCACCTGTTGCTCTTAAGAATCTTTGACTCTATGAAACTGGCAAAATATATAACATCCTACCTTGATTAAGGGTCAAGGCACTTTACAATCGAAACCCCCTTTGCCTATCCTAGGGATGTAAAACTCCAGGCCTCCAGAGGCTGGCTTCCTGCTGGTTAAGGTGTTTGGCCAATAAGGACGGTTGGTATGAGAACATGTGGAACACTGGCCTTCAATGCCTGGAGTCTGACACCCTTGGCTATGCACACATTGACACGTGGCACCAACCTTCAACCTCCAGGTTCATTGTCTTGCCCAAGGACACTTCGAGACATGATCAGGCAAGGCAGCAACCAAACCTGCAATCCTTCAAACAGAGGTCAACTGCTCTACCTCTGCATCACACCCACAGTAACTCCTTTGCAGCTAATTCTGCAAACATGAGTGTTGAATAAAACCCCAAAATATTGGACATGACTCATAATTTAGGTGCCTCAGTCACTCGTTTCAGGTCTGCTCCAACCAGCAGATCATCCTCACCTGAGGCAGCCGCTGTCCAAAATGTCTCTGTAAGTGAGTTAGGGATGTTTTATTGACTAACACACGGATCCCACAATTTGGTTTCCCTTCAGGCGTGAACAAAGCGCTTTTGAATTGAATCAAGTTCAACAAAGCGGGACGCAGTTTGCTTGAAGTTATCACCGATCACAAGTAGCAGAGAGGACACTCGCCTGCAGTCCTCGGTTATTGAAGAGCCTAATCCCAAATCTGATCCTGAAAGCTGCTGACTCAAATTTGCTGAGCAGTTCATATAAAAGTTATACAAAAGTCATTGTTGGCTCACATGACATGTTGGAGAAATGACACAAATCCTTGAATAGTTCCTTCGTATTCTCACAATGTTTTATCTTAAAAAAATTTTGAAGTTGCTTTCACTTTAAAACTCTAAAAGACGATAGTTGTACTGTCAAACTTTGATAATATTAACAAATATATATATTTATGAAAACAGATGGAAACCAAAAACCTTACCGTTCTAATATTTCAACTCCACCATAGCAATTTTTTATAACAATTTCTATTTTTGGAGAATCTGGTTGAAGCCTTCAGATATATATATATATATATATGGTAAGGGGACAACCCATAATAATATTAAAAATAATATACATATATAAATATGGAAGCCAGTGCACATTTTAAGCTCTTTGGCAGGCCATACCAGCAGCCCAACACAACACATGAAGTACTTAAGAGAATGAGAGTCAGAATACGATCAATCAAACACAACACAAGCGCTTGTTTGAGTGTAGCACTGCATTGTGGAGTTGGAAGCAAGATTTAGGACGGTTTCATCTGCTGATTCTACTTTTCTTTAAGTGCAGCTGTAAACTGAAGAACTTTTTTGTTGTTGACTTGTGCATGGAAAGTATACGTAGACATACACAGATGAGGTGGGTGCACGTGTGTGTTGCTTTTAGTTTCCTGGTGTCAGACAGTAAAATGCATCAGTGACTTCCCTCCATGTGCAAATTGACAGTTTTGCACATATTTGGGCATATGCGCTTCACTCTCAGCAAAGGCCCTCGTGGAACAGGACTCCCTGCTTTTGTCTCAACGTTTAGCATCTCTCTTGATTAAAGAGGACAAATATTGACTTCCTTCCTCAACCTACAGTGCGAGCTGGACTTCAGAGGTCTGGGCCTACATACCATAAAGAGTTGACTTAAGAATCAAGCTCCCAAGGGTGCAGGTTATTTTAGCTTTTGTAGACTCATCTCGTGTCAGTGGCCGTTTGTAATGAGTTAGATATAAAGTTCATCATTGCACAGGTCATCTATAAGTAGAGTGGAAAAAGTAATTGGCTAAAGACTGTGATGAAAAGATGAGCACAACTTTAGAAACAGTTGATCCCAAACTCAAGTGAAGCCGTAGTCAAGTGCACCTGTATGAGTTTTTGAGTTGTGAATGAAGTGGCCACATCTTAGGGAATGCAGATGCGTCTTACAGTTCCCTTGAGACTTTTACATCCACCTTAAGAGACAAAAATGGAATAGATGATTGTCGTGCCCTGCGACAGACTGGCGACCTGTCCAGGGAGAACCCCGCCTTGATCCATTAGTAGCCGGGTTAGGCTCCGGCACCCCTGCAACCCCGAAGGCGACGAAGGGGTCAAGAAAATGAATGGATGAAAAAGATGATTGTCGTGCGTGTTGTCAGTGTTTTGTGAAATATTTGTAATCCTAACATAAGTTGCTTGCACTTCTGACGTACAAATGATGCTGGCATACGGTGTCCTTTGCCCACACTACACTCATTAGTAGGGTGCACGTGCTAGCTTCTTACTGACTTTGCCCAATTTCCACATTCATGGGGTGTGCACATGACACATAAGTGCATACATACACAGGAAGCTCATAGGATACCCTCTTATTGTCTAATTTCTTAATTTCTAAAAGTCAGGTTGTTGTCAAGGAGAATCCAAGGAGTATGGACTTGAATAGCACTAACTGGCTCCTTGTGTTGGATTTGGTGGTGGAGGTTTGAAAAAAAATAAATTTGGATGACTTGTCTGCATCTCATCTACTTCTTCCTTACTTACCTTTACTGTTGTGTAAAGTTGTTGCCACGGCTTGTTCCCTGCAGCACGCCCATAGATAAAATGTGCATAAACATTTTCACTCTACGAATTCACCCTGTTGTCGAAGTCCTTTATATTTCATGCCACTTTTTTGCCCAAGGTTTTAGGGATTGAAATAGAAGGTTGCTTTCACACTAGAAAACTCCAGTGGATGACTTAAATTGTAGAGATTTGTGGATATAGTTTCCATCTTTATTAAGTGGCAATGGATTGGCAGAAAAATACTTGTAGTTCCAACACCTACTCACTGAGGATGAAACCAGAGGCTGTAGAAAAGCATCAAAACCTTGAGAGTGTTTAGGACACTACTGAGGACAACCAATGAAACACTTTATGTAAAGACATCCTCTTCATCCCAAACCACTGTTTGCACCACTTAAAGAAAATACAAACCCTGTCGAATGGCACAGGTGCACCGTCCACCTGCTACTTTGTTAGCACGCTTGATTGTTTTTTAAACCCAGTGGAAGAGCTTGTTTTGAGACATCACCTCCCCAATGTTTTTACAGCTGTGGAACCAAAGGCAACAGCTCCAGAACAAATATTCAATGCTGTTTCACTGCTTTTAAAGAGAAGTATCCCTCCCTCCTCACTGGAAAACAGAAAACTAAGAGGAAAGTTGCATAGATTCCTAGTTTGACTGCTTCTCAGAGCTTAACTCTACAGTTAGCGGAAAGTGGCTGTGATTATAAAGTACTTTGGGCCTTCAAGAAAGGTAGTAAAAGCGACCTTTACCATCTTAAAGTGAAAAACAGATTTTATATTTAAACAATGATTCTATAAATGTGAAAAAAAATCCATGACGAAAGTAAGCATATATCTGATCTCTTAATGTCATGCAACATCCAATTTCGATCAAGTCTGCCAACAACTTCCAATCTTGGATTTTGTTATCTCTGCTCTATATCATTCATTGAAGAGGGTGTGTGGTTGTGTGGTTTACACTTTTTTGGCCATAAAACAAACTCCCCAACACCTGTGTGAACAACATTAACTGGTTCTAAAAAGTCTGGACCACCAATAAGTTGGTTCTTGTTAAGGACCAGTTTTTAACAGTCTGGAGTTAATACTATGCCGACAGAATCAATGACCAGTGCCAAGCGGATCTCTTACCAGCACTGGAACGAGGCCAGCGGTAAACTTTAAGTAGAGATGTGACTGAATTAAGTTTTGAGTTGGCCACAACCTGATAATGGTAAGGGTTTAGGTAAAAAGCACAAATCCAACAAGAAGCAACAAGAAGTTCAACAGTAGTAACTGTTTCAATGCGCTTGTGTGTATGTGTATTGATGGTGTTTGGGGGGCTGAGTGAGTTTGTATTTTTGTGTTCTGGGTTTTTATTAAAGATATTGCTGAGTTTATTCATTTTTTCCTAGTTAAATGATTAGCCAAAATGCCACAGAAGTCAAACATTCCTATATAACATTAACAGGCTGTAGGTTCTGGAATATTAATTAACATTCCTCTCTTTTCTTCTCTTTTGTTTCTAGTTTATTTCAGAGCTTTTGTCAACTTCACCAACTCGTTGGTCTTCAGCCCTGCACTCCAGGACCCAACGTCTACTCAGTTTGAAGAGATTTCCGAAGCAGTGATGGACACGGTACGTCATGGACAGTATACTGAAATATGACTTAGTTCCTGTGTTAGAATTGAGCTCACTGGTATAAGGATAGATGACCTTGCCTGAAAGAACTTCTTTGGTTTCGTCCCCACAGCTGGAGTCAGAGTACAACAAGATTCCAGGTGTTCAGTCAGTCAGTGTAGTCCACATCAAGTAAGAACTGAACTAATTCGAATTATTTTCCAAGTAGTATTTCTTTCTTTCTTCAAAGCTCAAACCTCACCCAAATGTTCCTGTGTTTTCCAGAAAAGTGACAAGAGAAAATGGAGTTGATGTTTTTGTGGAATTGGACGTGGGTACCAACTATGACAATGAAGAACTGATCCGACGTGTGCTTTACAATGTGGTAGAGGATGGCTCCATTGCATCCTACGTCACCTCAGTCAGGGGCTTTCAATTCAGGCGTCTTGGAAAAGGTGAGAACCCCAGACTGCAGGAAACCTAACCTTATGTGCTTACAGCAAATGAAAGTCCTTCAGAAATCTGAGAATCTTCCTCAACATCATCTTTGGTTTCTCATTTAAGCCATGCCCTCAGAGGAACCCGTAACAGAGCCAGGTTTGTACGGTGCCATGCCTGCTGGATGGTAAACTTTGCTGTCTGCACTGTAGCAAATGTAGAGGATTTGAATATTTTTCAAGATCATTTGAGTATTTCTCTTCTTGTGATGAAATTGGTTCTGAAATTCATACAAGCAACTTGTTATGCTATCTGTGAATGTTTTGCATGGACATGGCATCAAAGTTCTGAGTTTCTGATGGACGAAAGTCTAAGGAAAGGACTTTTGCATGGCATGATTGTGATCTGGTGCGCTGCAGTATAAACCACCAGCTCTAAAATAAGCATGGCAAGCATATGAGTTCAGCTTTGTCTTTGCTCCTGGGATGGACTTCCTGTCAATGCGTCTGTCTGGTTTTTATGTTTTATGTGTGTCCAAACTATGCATGGAGATTTAAAAAGGACTGATACGAAGCAGATCCGCCTCCTCAATCAGGCTGGCCAAAATACATTACAGTGGTCCCTCATAATATTTTGTCCACTTTTGGCGGCTTTGCAATTTCACAGATTTGTGCTCACGTTGCACTGTTTTGTGTGTCCCGATTAGCTGTAGATCTTTGTCAATCATTCTTCCTAAAGCCTGGTCTGCAGTACAGAATCCTTTCACCTCGCGAAGATGATCTTTGGTTTAACATTCAACTTATTTTCTACAAAGGTCTCAATCTTGAGAGTTTAAACAAGAGAGAAAAGTGTGAAAATCTTCATGTCTGACTGAGACAGGCTCATTCCTGGTCCTCGAGATCTACTGCCTCACTTGTTTTCCAGCTCTCCCAGCACTGCTTGTTGCTGATTACCAAGAACAGGTCAGTTAGTTCAACCAGAATGTAGCGGCATCTGATTGAGCTAATCAACAGCTAGCATGGCTTGAAAATCTGGAAAACATTCAGGGTGGTAGATCTCATGGACCAGGAGCAGCTCTTGTCTAAGAAAAGTAATAAAGTGTGTAGTGAGGGGTTTTACAGCCTTATAACATATGCAATAATTTATAATAAATAAATCTTTATGATATACAAGGGACCACTGTACATGTTTACTTTTGCTAAACTCAAGGGGTGGACTTTTTTGGGTGGTTATAGTGACAGTAACAGCAGCAACACATGAGGGCAACACAACTTGAAAAGTCATTGTACGGTTATATTTCCATTAAATTAAAAATTACATTGCTGGTATTGTGAATAAGCATAGCAAACCTTGAAGTTTTTGAAGCTCTCGAAGCCTTTGAATCTCCTGAAGCCTTTGGCGCTCTCGAAGCCTTTGGAGCACTTGAACCCTTTGGAGCTCCCAACGTCTTTGGAGCGCTCAAAGCCTTTGGAGCTCTCAAAGCCTTTGAAGCTCTCGAAGCCTTTGGAGCACTCGAACCCTTTGGAGCTCCCAACGTCTTTGGAGCGCTCAAAGCCTTTGGAGCTCTCGAAGCCTTTGGAGCTCTCAAAGCCTTTGGAGCTCTCAAAGCCTTTGGAGCTCTCGAAGCCTTTGGAGCTCTCGAACCCTTTGAAGCTCTCGAAGCCTTTGGAGTTTTTGAAACCTTTGGAGCTCCAATGGCGTTGGAGCGCTCAAAGATTCTGGAGCTCTCGAAGCCTTTGGAGCACTCAAAGCTTTTGAAGTGCTCGAAGCTTTTGAAGCTTTAAGGATTAGCATTAGCCCATGATCTGACTTTACAACCAAATTGATTGGATTTTCACTTAACCCTTGTGCTATCCAAGGCACGATAACGTTGGGAGTGGGGTCATCTGTAACCCACAAGACAGCGCACTGAACTTTTTTTTGCAATGATTTTTGATTTTCACTGGTGTCCATGCCAGACATGAAATCCTGCCTACCTTGGTCATGGGAGGGATAACACATCAATGTAAGGGTGGGGTCATCTGGACCCCACATGATAGCACAAGGGCTAAAGGGAAACTGTTAGCCTTATTGAGTCTTGTGTTTTCCATCTCTGCTCCATTGTTTTTTTGTGAAGGAGATATAAAATGTCGTTGTCCACGTGTGAAAACATTCCGTGTTCCAGTTTGTCTTGATGTGTGTTTTCTGTTTTGGTGTTGTGGTACTGTCTGGTTAGTTGGGATTTGTTCACATTTGTTCCGTTTTTAAGCTTATTTACTCCTAGGTGGTGTTTTGTTTTGTTTTTTGTTTTTTTTTTTACCCTTTTTTAGACTTGTAAAGTGATACATGACTTTTGTATTACTTTTAAGTTACTGTTTTAGAACGCCCACATGAGTTTAACAAAACAGAAAGTGACAATGGTTCCACAAAGTTTTTTTTTTCATTTAGCTAAATCAGGATGTTGAGTAAAATAAAATTTGGTAAAGTTAACCATACAAACCCCTTATTGGAGGACCAACTCTCAGCTATAGCCAATTTAGTCTACAAAAGAGAAAACATTGACTTCTACTTGAGTGCATATGAGAAATGTTATTCTGGAGCACACTATTAATGTGTGTGTTTGTTTACAAATGTATTTTTTCAATACCCAAGGGAAAACATAATCATTCTAAATCCAGAACCATGTGTAAAACCATGAGTGACTACTGAACATAATAGTCAGATGAATAGGATTACATCAGTGGTATTAGGAGTAAAGTGTATTTGTGCAAAGTTTGTACCAGGAAACAAACTAGTGACTTGTGACCAATGAATTCAGTTCACAAGTCATAAAGTTGTCAAAAACAAGCCTTTTCATAAGTTTGCATTCTGAGGTTTGGTAAAGGATTTCAGAGATACAAGACCAGTTTTTATCTGGGTCTATTACCAACGTAACTATTGGGACTCTGAGTAGACTTGAAAGCTCTTGGCTTTGTATTTCTCATCTTATTTGAGGTTGTTCTTTTATATCACCCATTGAAATAGAGCTATTGCTTTAAATGTTTTGATTGCATTTAATTCTTTCCTTTTATTGTTGTGTTGTGTTTGTGCGTCGATACATTGAGGGTTATTATCTAGCAAGTGTATAATTCTCAAAAATGTACCTTCCCTCCCTTGCCATAGTGACCCCCATTATAAGACCGTGCATGGCAAATGAGTTCCGGTGTGGCGATGGGACATGCATCCCGTTGAATTATAAGTGTGACAACAGAGCCGACTGCCGAGACATGAGCGACGAGGAAAACTGTGGTGAGCGGCCATTGTGATCGTCGTCAAATGTTGTAGCTTGCTGCCAAAGTTCCTTCAAAGTCATCCATTTCCTTTTCGGAGTCTCACTAATAGTCACACTTTTTTCTTTTAGGTTTCATCGCTCCAGTCTATACCACACCTGCACCAATCACAGTCCCTGCCATTAAAGAACCCGTCACTCAGCCTCTACGCTGCCGAGCGGATCAAGCCACATGCCAGAGTGGGGGGTGTATCTCTCGTGACTACCTCTGTGATGGAGAGAAGGACTGTCCAGATGGAAGTGATGAATTTAGATGTGGTAAGAAGTTGCACAAGATGTAGTCTTCTGTTGACCTCACTTGAGTGAAAGCTCCTTTAAACACAGCAGAGAGTCATTTGTGTTTGGTGGATTATGACTTTGTTGTTATAAATCTTTGCATGAAATTCTGCACAGTTGGAAAGCTTGTTTATTTCCCTTTTAAATGGTGCCACATTTAAACTATGAAACAAAAATGGCTTTTCCGACTTATTACCATGGAACTTTGGACCATTGACCAGACTTTGGACCTGCCTGCTTTATCGCAACATCCTATAGATTTTTAAAGTAAAACATTTGATAAATGCACATCAAAAACAAGACATTTCAGAGTTACTAATCACTTTAAGATATATCTTAAAGTGCAAAGTAATGCATTTGTCTTTGCTAATTTTATTTCAAATGAAATTGAAATTGAAGTAGTTGCACTTTATTGCAGTGCTTAACC
>NC_050518.1:19426308-19430298 GCF_002922805.2 Oryzias melastigma | reverse complement strand
AATAGCAATTTAATCTTTTTTTTTTAAGTGAACGTGACCAAGGTCCCTACAAAAAAAGGCCCATATCCTACCAGATACTAGCAACGCAAATGTTTTCTCTGTAGAGGAATTTTCTATCCATGTCAGAATTTTCTCCTTTTGGTATCTACATAGACATTTGTGTCCTTTTCAATGATCCCATATGTGAAAAGGGTGTATTATAGTTTTGGTGGACTATAATGACTTAAGCATCTTTATGTTTTTTTAGGCACTCCATCACCCTGTGAACCAAACGAGTTTATGTGTAACAATGGCCGCTGCGCCCTCAAGCTGTGGCGCTGCGATGGTGACAACGACTGCGACGATAATTCTGATGAACTGGACTGTCGTAAGTCTGAACTCTGTTCTTAACCGTTCCATCTCTATTTTGAAAAAACAGGGGAACTTTTTTTCCTCACTGACTGGATTAAAGTTCTAATTTGTGAACTGTTGTGTTTCTATTCTGGTTACAATTTAATCAGTTTTTTTCCTAAATCACCCCCTAAAAAATGTATCTTTTGGCTGAAGCTTTTCATCAGTAAATCAGAAGCTGCTCTTTGTTTCTATCTATCCATCACTGCAGCTACCAGAGCTCCTGGAGACACGTGTGCGTCTAAGCACTTTGAATGCGTCAGTGATCACAAGTGCATCCCAGCCAGCTACCAGTGTGACGAGGAGCCGGACTGTGCCGATCGCTCCGACGAGGAACTCTGCAGTAAGTCTCACTCCAGCAGCTGGATCTTTGTTTTCTCTCATCAACATTTCAGCCTTTTTTTTCTCTTTGGCACGTTTGCTGTGACAAATTTCCCAAACATCTGTCGAGTGAGAAACATCTTTTTTCGATAGACTAATTCGTGAGAAACTTCAAGGAAATTCTCCATCCATACTTGGGAATTAAGTCTGTTCTATCTGTCAGGCATTTATTTTTCTGAGCTGAGAAGCCAAAATGGAGTCACTTAGCAGTTCCTGTTTGCGCATGAAGAGATGTTCTAATGTCCATTTGACACGTTTTAGACCCTCCCATTGTAACAAATCCACCTGAGGAGTTCATCCAGGCCACACGGGGGTCAACTGTTACCTTCACCTGTCTGGCTGATGGAGTTCCAACCCCGATGATCACCTGGAGACTCAACTGGGGAAGCATTCCTGCTAGTAGCAGGTGGGTTGATGACAAAACTTGCTATCACTTTTTTCTTAAAAGTCTACCAAAATTGTGTTAAAGGGTTTTATAGTTTTTTTTTCTTAAACTGAAACCTTGGGGCCAATCCTCATGTAATCAGAGACATTAAGGTCAGGCATCCACTATTAAGCACTAGTGCGCTATGTACACACCGAAAATGTGACTAAACGTGCATTCTAAGCGCACTGTCAGCATATGGTGTTCACACAGGACTGTCGCTACCCAATAGCAATGCATGTACCTACAGATGGAAGACACTTGGTGCCAAAATGTCAAAGCGGTGCAAATCTCACGAATCTCGCTCCAGACTTTTTCTTTCACAGATCCATTCTCATGTATGGAAGACTTGGTGTCATAGAATTCCAGCTGGACACAAAGAACAATGATTAATTTCTCGTCCATGATCCATTTTCAAACGGTTGGCTCTTCCGTAAACATCGCCATCTGTACTTCACTGCCAAATCAAACAAGACTTGATTTGTCAAAGTTAAACACAAAATGCTCCTTCTGTGATCCCACAATTTGTATGTTAAACCCGAAAATGGTCTTAAATCTTGCCTATTGACGCGTGAACACGAGAGTTCTGAATATAGAAGCCTGAAAACTGTACGTACATGCGTTCACATCGAGTTTTCATTGAAAGCGATCCCTTGAACAAACATTTCAGAGGCTCGTATCAAAGTATTAGGTTTTAGATTAGAAATGGTTTATTACAAATTAATTTACAAATGATGAAACATGATATAGCACTGGAACATTGTACATTTAATCTTTTTGAAATGTTTTAAAGCTGTAAAATTTGTGTAATATAACCAAATATTCTGGATTTTTCTCTTTTTGCTGTTATATCGTGTTGTTTTTATCAATGCATCTACACAGCCTATTTCCCATGATTCCTCAGGGTTTGTGTTGTCAATACTTTAGAACTAAAACTTTTAATTTTTTATAGTGTATGTTAATGTCTGTTTGCAGCTGTGCATGTTTAAACTCTGGCTTGTGTCTGAACTAGCCTTGTGATTTTAATTAGCGAGAAAGCTGTGATGCGCTGTGGTTGCAGAGCAATCAGCGTGAGTCTGTCCTGCTGTGTGTGCGGTTAGACAATTACACAGGAATTCGAAGGATTTTTCTGTGAGAGTAAGAGGGGAGTTTAGCAGAGTCGAAAATAATCTCTTTGTTCCCCAGGATTAACATGACCAGCAAAAATGGTTTTGGCACCCTCACGATCCATGACGTGAAGGAGTCGGACCAGGGGGTGTACACATGCGAGGCCATCAACGCTAGAGGCCTGGTGTTCGGGGTCCCTGATGGAACGTTAACACTGGTATCAAACCCAAGCCCAGGTATTGAGTCGTAACGCAGAGTCACGACTATCAGGAGTTTTAGGAACAAGCCTCTCGGGATCATTGAACCACCCATTCCGCGCTCTTTCAGGAAACTGCCCGGAGGGACACTTCAGTGTGAATGGCCGCTGCATACCTTGCTTCTGTGCTGGGGTGACCAGGAACTGCAAAAGCACCGGACGCTACCGTGACCTGATCAGACTGCGTTTCACCGACGAGGAAGACTTCAAAGGCAAAAAAATTCCATACTTGAAAGGGATTCGTGGCCCTGACCTTGAGTTCTGAGAGAGCTATGTTTTGCCTACAGGAGTGAACGTCACCTACCCCTCCAGGCCCAACACTCCCCCGCTCTCCTCCACCCAGCTCCTCATTAACCCAGAGATGGAGGAGTTCCAGCTCGTTGACTTATCACGCCGTTTCCTCAACCTTGACTCCTTCTGGACTTTGCCTCGCCAGTTCCTGGGGAACAAAGTAAACCTAGCAATGATTTATAAGCTTTGTTTTGAAAGACTAAGCATAACACTTAACACCAATTAATACTTTTTAGATTGATTCCTATGGAGGAACCCTGAAATTTAAGGTGCGCTACACCTTGGCTCGAGGTCTGTCTGACTCTGTGGAGAGGCCAGATGTCATCCTGAGTGGAAATGGACGCCGGCTCGTGTACCGCAGAGGCCAGAGCACCCCAGCCAGTGTGGTCAACCAGAAAGAGATCCGATTCACTGAAGTAAGACTAAGTCCTGTCGGAGGGTTTGCATCTGAAAGAATGAGTGTACAGTCGGTCAGTCTATCTGCTTAACTTTTCAGGACAACTGGCAACACTCAAATGGACGATCCGTGACCCGTAGCGAGCTGATGATGACCCTGGCTAACCTGGAATCCATCAACATTCGCACCATCTACGACAACCACATGGTCAGTGTGGCACTCAGTGACATCGTCATGGAGACGACCACCACGGAGTACGTCTCACTGGGTCCTGCTCGGGAAGTGGAAGAATGCAGGTGAGGAGAGAAAACAGAACTTCTGAGCAATATTGAAGGCTTTGGGGAGACAAGTAACCTTAAAGATTGACTGCTTATTTGTATAAAACAATCATACTATACCAGAGGTCTGCAGTCTTCAACACTTCAAGAGCCATTTGGGTCGATTTTTTACCAAACAAAACCCAGTAGGAGCCACAAAGTCTTCATTCACCCTTTAGAAAAATAAGATACTGATTTTTATTTATGTTTTTGCTCCTGACATGATACATTTAAATAAACTGCTGAGTTTTCGTTTGACATAAAAACATACACATGAAGAGAAAACAGCTATTTAAAAAAATATTAAAATAGTGTATAACTTTTGACAGAGCTTTGCATGACATCATACAACAAATCATGCAACAAATGTAGTAGGAAGTGTAAAGTCATCAGTGATTTTAAAAAACTGTTTATTTTACTGTTTCTG
>NC_050518.1:19425900-19425996 GCF_002922805.2 Oryzias melastigma | reverse complement strand
TTTCTTCTCTCAACTCACCAAACTGTTCATCCACCAGGCAGCTACTAATAAAACGGGAAAAATGTTGTAAAGTTGTATGAGTTTGAGTTCTAATAA
>NC_050518.1:19384282-19425846 GCF_002922805.2 Oryzias melastigma | reverse complement strand
ATGTAGTAGGAAGTGTAAAGTCATCAGTGATTTAAAAAAACTGTTTATTTTACTGTGTCTGGTATATTTCAGCCACAAATTCATACATATAACATACAAAAACTAAATCAGGGCTAATTAATTGACCTGTACCATATATTAAAACCATGAGGAACACTTTAAATCCTTACATTTGCTCAAAAAATAGAAAATCTGCTCTATAATCCAGTGGATTATAATTTAATGTATCTTTAATTATGGTTGTGCTTAGTGACAGTAAATTGATTTTTCTGTGATAAATGACACTGAAAATAAAGTCCAAATGTGTCAGTATGACAATAAACTAAAAAGGATTTTTTCAACCTTTATTTAAGATTAAAAATCTCTTTTTTAGAAGAATCCTGGGGGACTGATGGATTGCTGGATAATTATAGCTACTGTTGTTTGGATACTCGTCGAATGATTCATACTGTCCTTCCACTGTTTAATGAGTTTAATAAAGTTAAAGTAAATTCACTTTTTTTAACTTTACTTTGCTTACTTTTTCATTTACAGTTATTTAAAAACATGTTTAAACATTTTATTTTAACCAAAGAGCACCAATGGAGGGGTAAAAGAGCCACATGTGGCTCCGGAGCCGCAGGTTGTAGTCCCCTGTACAATACTAACCACCTACGTTTATTTATTGAAGGGATTATATATCCTAAAAGTGAGAGCAAATAATGGTAATGTGTGTTTGTTTTTGGCATGTTGATGGTGTTTCTGATTTGCTCAGTTATTGGCTGTTTCTCCTCCAGCTGTTTCCTATTTGTGATATTACTTGCCTCTTGGTAGTAGATTATAACCCTGCACGATGATGCTTATATTTCTCGTTTCCAGATGTCCTGCAGGATACACGGGCCTGTCTTGTGAAATGTGCTCCTCCAGTTTCGAGCGTGTCCCTGGTGGCCTTTATCTCGGCACCTGTGCAGGGTGTAACTGCAATGGACACGCCACTGACTGTGATCCCATCAGCGGAAACTGCTTGGTACGGTCCAATTGTTTGGGCAGTTTGTGGTAAATGAACGAAAAATGCAAACATTTTTTACATTGTTTTGATGTTCAAGTATTTTTAGGTCAATCTAGACTTGGCAAGGAATGAGCGTGAAGTAAGGAAAGACAGAGAACAAGTTAGAAATAAGTCCAGTTTCTTTCAGCTGTAATGAAAAAATGCGTAACATTGACATGCCTTGTTTAAAAAAGACCCTGCAGCCAAAATTGAAATCATAGGAATCCCTTTCTTCCTGTGGTATTTAGGCATCTGTATGCTGTATCCGAATTCCCACAATACAAATTCCTTTACTACTCAAAACTTAATGCACTATATTGTGCTTTTGTCATTTTTTTCTACTATTTAAAGATCCAGTGCCTTGGAAATTTTTCGGGAAATCTCTGTGAAAAACCAGAATGCATGGATCCTCACTAGATTGGCAAAAATAGACCACAATGCATTGCGTTTGAACTATTTGTCATTTGACAAAAATGTATTTACTTTTAGTTTTATACAAATCCTTCAAGTTTCCATCATTGAAACTCAATGGATTCATTAATAGTCTTTGTAATATGTTTTATTAGGATATATATATGTAGTACCATATATCCTTAAATAGTGGATGGTCTCTAAAAGACGCTGGTCTCCAATAAACGCCGGGCTAACAGGTGTTTGTTAGTTTAGACGTCGGTCTCTAATAGTAGCCAGGGTCCTTTAAGATGCCCCTCCCCTATGTGGTGGCATACGAAAAAGAACATTCTGGTGAGGAATCTGCACCACCTGTTGGGGCGGATCCTAAATGTATCCGAGAATGGTGCAAGCAAATGGAGGATATTGAGAATCTGTTTCCTGTTGGAAATTTGGAAAAATGATGGAGTGAACGCCTCATCTGCTTTATATTTTGTCCACTTGGGTTGATGGACATGCAACGTACAAGACATCAGAAGTTGTGTTAATTTTGAAATAAAAGTTCATATCAATTAGCTTGTGGTGTTCCACTCTCCAAAAAATGTTCTTATATTTATACCATTTTGTGTTAATAGTTTCAAAACAATCACAATGTTTTCCGGCACAAAGAAACTAGTTGGCGAGAGCAGTCAAGAAGACGTCTTCAACTAACATTTGTTGCCACGTTTCTCCAGTTGTAGTTCATGGGTTGCGTCTACTAACCATAGTATCTCACAGACTCACTCTACTTGTGGCAAATTGTGAATTATGAAGGAGTACTCAAAATGTCTCTCATTGTTAGTCAGGGTTCTGGCTTTACTCACAAAACATCTGTTGGAGAAACTACCATTCCACTTCTAGTATTTTTCTTTTTGCTAGAGTTACGAGCTGTAAAACAATTTAATTTAATCAGTTTAAATTGAAACTTTGTTTGTATATTTTTGTTTGTAACCAAACAGGGAAGTTGGAGTCTGACTCCACCCACAGCTGAAATTTGAAAATCTAGTCAGGAGAAATCTGGGGAACACGACTTATTACTGGAGCTGCAGATCATGACGTTGGATTTCTAAAATGATGTGGGACTTACAGTCACGAAATTCAACCGTAGTACCTCCTTTCAACATGTAACAGTAGCACACTGTTTTTGACCATTATTTTTAGAATAATATATGTTTATTTAAATTGTCAAGAATTTGTCAAGGACCATTAGTCAGCACTTTAAAGCCCCATTTATTGAGCCAACCCTTGAACAAGTTGCAAGCAGTTGCAGGTTTGTGTTTTACTGTCGGCTACAGCTTTCCTCACCTGTTTTGTTAATAAATTATCACAATCTTATGAGTTATCCTAACATGCAGATAAAACGCATAAAAAAATAATGCCTTTATTATTTTGGTGGAATCTCTGACAGCAAGAAGCAAAAAGTGTGAACATGAAAGCTAGCATTAGCGATAACATGCTAATGCTAGTTACTGTGTTTTTAGGTTTTGTTTTTTTTTCTTTTTATATTACTGCAATTATTTATGCTATTTTACCTTCAGTTTTTGGTTGTTTAATGTTCCAAGTCAAATTATTGTCATATATAAATGTAAAATGACATTGTGCTTTTAAACAAATCTTTAGCATTTTTATGCTAACCTGCAGCATTTCTGTGCAAACATTGGCTTCTTCAGTGAAAAAAGAACATATCAGTGCATTTTTATTTAAACTATCTTATTTATCGTCAGAAACAATTATGTAAATAAGAAAGTTTCCAAGCTATTGGATATTTTCTGGTGGAAAAAATGAGAAAAGAACAGACTATAGTCTCAGAAATGTTAAAGCCTCCATTTCCAGATATTTTGAACGGCGTTGTGACAGAACGAACTGTGTGCTCTCGCCCACACAGAGCTGCCAGCACAACACAGAAGGCCCTCAGTGTGAGAAGTGTCGCCCCGGCTACTTTGGTGACCCAAGCCGAGGTCGCCCCGATGACTGCAAGCCATGTCCTTGCCCGTACATGGAGAGCTCACGTCGGTAAGGCCAACATCAACAACAAGCGCTGGGCACTTATGCATTCTGCACATTAAGGAGTTACTGACAGTATAAATCATCATTGAGGATTCCACTCTTTTGTTGAACTTCCCAGGTTTTCATCCACCTGTTTCCTGGACATCGATCAGCAGCCCACGTGTGACGCCTGCAGGCCTGGATACACCGGAAGACGCTGTGAAAAGTGAGCATGAAGATGTCACGACCGCGTGGAGAACTGCAATACCACATTGAATGTTGATAACAAAAAATAAACATATTGTTTAATTTATCCCAGGTGTGCGCCTGGTTACCAGGGTAACCCTCTCCTACCAAATGGAAGATGTGTTCCTCGTGAGTTTCACTTTCCAAACATTTGGGTTTGTGTATGATTTAATGAACAGAAGCTCCTTTCTGGGGCCGTATAATGATTACCAGTAGGTTTTGTCGCATGCGGTCACTGCTCTGGTATGTGCAGATCTCTCAGGTCCACTTTCTTTGTTTCACTCCGCCTGCAGAAAGCTCTAAGTGTGATAACAGAGGAACTGTCAGCTCCAGCAGCCGACCCTGCAGCTGCAAGGTATGGATGCGTCTGTTTCTCCACGACGAGGAACCGCAGGCGTTCCCTGCAGATGGTTTACATATGTGCTTGATTCTGTTTGTGCATTGCAGAACAACGTGGCAGGAGCTTCGTGTGACGAGTGTAAGCCAGGCTTCTTCCATCTGTCTGAGGCCAACCCCGAAGGCTGCCTCTCCTGCTTCTGCATGGGTGTCACCAAAACATGCGCCAGCTCCACTTGGAGTAGAGATCAGGTGGGATACTTAGCAAAGACTGCTTAAAGGAGCGGTTTATACGTTGAATTTGGTGTTCAGTTTGTTTCAGTATTGCAGGCTTGAGACTTGACTTGAACTTTGTAATGATGTATTTCTTGTTGTGCAGCTGAAAAACACAGAAAGTCCCCAAAATACTTGGTCAGTAAATCAACCATCTGTGATTTCATAGCATTTTGTTGTTTTTATAACTTCTAGATTTTACTGTACGCCGCCTTGTTTGACTTTGATCACATTAAGGCGCCATATAAATAGATAATAAACTGTAACATTCCCATGTAAACACTCAACACAACGTCAAGCAGAGGGCAATAAAAGTCAAAAACACATTTATATCTGGATCTTAGTCACAGCTGCTCTGATAGATACTTTCTTCAGTTGAAAAATGTCCAGGAAATGGTCTGCAGGAAGGATCAAAGTCATAGATCACTCTGTGAACTATGTACATGGGAATTTCCTAAATTTTAGGAAACTCTTTCAAAAATAATTTTTTAAAAACTTTTCAGAACTATCAGCTTTTAAGCTTTAAAATAAAAATAAACTATAACTGTCTAACAGTTTAGTGTTCAATATGAGCTTCAAATGGGACAGAGAATGTTAATAATTTTATTTCTGTGTTAACATTTGTATAACTACACCCGTTTACCTCCGGAGAAAAAGCAGACGAAATTCTGCTGTTTCTCTGTGAATCAGCTGATCACGTAAGCAGTCACGGTATGTCTAAGGGAAAAAAAGTGAAAACGGGGTTTCCGGTTGAGGACTTCCGGCCAATGATTTCTGGCACAAATAATGTTTTTTTGCGGCCGGCTCCGTCCGTTCGGCTATTAATTTTTAAGCGCCATATTCTTTCTCTGTGGCCAGATTCTCTTGTCCATATGGTTGCATGTGATTAAGGCTTAAAAGCCTGAACTTATAACGCTATAATGGAAATTAAAAGAATGAGAATCAAATGAAGTGAAATGAAACACCTGTTTTAACTTTTAAGATCAGGGATTAAGGTCTTAAAAAATGACCTGTGAGCATCTCTGCCGGATCTGCAGAACAGATTTACAGAGAGGAGATCTTTTTGAACGTGGGATGGGGGCGGAACCTTCTGATGACTTCTTTAAAAAACAGATGAGAGATTAGAAAAAGCTGCAAGAAATACTTAAAGGTTCCTTCCGTGTGGGTGATAGAAAAAAGTATTCACTAGAGAATACACGATTGTCCATGTGTCAGTCTTTTGTTGATGTGAATCAGATCAAACTGGGCGTTCTTCCTTTGGCGATTCTGTGAAAGTGCCTGTCGTCTGTGTCTCAGGTGCGAGGAGGTGTGAACGGCCAGCTGTTCTCCCTGTCGAACAGGGCCAGCAGCAACACTGTCTCCGAGGGCATCTCCCAGAGGGGCTCCTCTGAGATCGCCTACCGCTTCTTCACGAGTCTCCCTGACGACGTCTACTACTGGGTTCTGCCTGAGAGCTTCAGAGGAGATAAGGTGAGAGGAAGAGAAGCGGCTGGGTATTCATTTCCTCTTTGTGTCTTGCTCGGACCTGCCTCAGCATGTTGTCGGGTGAAGAGGCTCCACTCATCCACACGGCTTGGAGTTCACAGTCATGTGTGTCTTGTGACTCCTCTCCCAGCAGGATGGGGTGAAATGCCTTCGCACTATTCAGCTGTTGAATTGAAGGTTTTTGTTGCTGGCAGGTGACCGCCTACGGCGGGGAGCTTCACTACACCGTCCGCTTTGAGCCGTTCCAGCGCTCGCAGAGCATCGACAATGTGCCGGATGTGATTCTCCAAGGAAACGACATCCTCCTGGAATATTACTCTCAGATTAAGCTCCTCCCACGTGTACCACAAACAGTAAATGTTCTCTTCAGAGAGGTAGGACACTTTATAGAGTCCTATGACCAATAAAAATGTTTTTTTACCTGCTAAATTTCTGGTCTTTCGTGTCAAACAGTCAGCCTGGCGTCGCTCAGACGGGCAGCCATGCACACGGGAGCATCTGTTGATGGCGCTGGCTGACGTGGACGTGTTCATGATCAGGGCCACATATGCAGACAACCTGGCTGAGAGCAGGTATGGTGGGATATCCGAATTAACCAATTCTCTCAGTAAAAAAAACAAAACGTTTTTTTTCTTCTTTTTTCACGTGTTTCTGGCAGCATCTCTGATGTCAAGATGGACATTGCCGTTCCCCACTCCACGGGTAACGAGATGGCCCTGGAGGTGGAGGAGTGCTCCTGCCCTCTGGGATACAGAGGGCCATCTTGTCAGGTACATGCGCCGACTTTAGATGTCATATAAGGATGGAGATTTAAAAAAAATACTGCTTACTTTCAAAGAAACTGGTGAATTCCAATTTAAGTGACGATCAAAGTGCAAAAATGAAGTCCAGGTCCAGCATTCTTTTTGATCATGCCTATTAACTTTAAATTATAATCATAAAGATTTAGCATTAATTTGAATAGTTTCATTTAGTTAATTGCTCAAAAGTAAAGAACAACTTTTTTGCTACAGGGTTTTTCTGCTCAGTCCTCCTTGTATATCAGGAAAAAAGAAGTATGCTGGGAACCGATCTGTCAGAGTAACAGTTTTTCCTCTGCGGTTCCTCCTGTTCTTGTAGCTGTTTCTGAGGGTGTTGTGGAGTTGGCAAATGAAGGAGAAGGTGGTTACGTTTTATAGTTTTTTAACTTGTAAAGCGGATTCTATTGGAAGGGCTTTTCATTGAGGTGAGAATAATTTGCTAAAAAGCAGCTGCACCACGTTGTTCGTGCACAACTTTTTAAGGATGAACTCAAACTCGAGAGTGGCTGACTGGGTTTGATATAAGACTGAGAATCTCAGGGTAACTCACAACGATGAACACATGGACAAGTTTGAATAGTTTTTTTTTAGCGTTTCACGAAGAATCATTATTGAGATTAATTTGCTGGAATCCTAAGAATCCTTAGTATTCAAGCAAAAGTGCTTTGTTCTCACGTGTCTCGCACCTACATAAGTTTTTCCATTTTTTTGTTTTTCCATGCTGTAAAATGCAGGAATGCGAAGAAGGCTACACACGAACTCGCTCTGGCCTTTACTTGGGTACCTGTGAGAAGTGCGACTGCAACGGTCATGCCAGCGGCTGCGACCCGGAGACTGGCAGGTGTCTGGTATGTCACGAGCTTCTTTCCTTCCTTCTTTATTCTTTGCTAGCATACAAGGTGGCTTTGATCTTTCAGGCAGGAAGAAATCGTAACTTTTTGACTGATCCAGACATGTGGAAACACGTGCTCTACATTACTTGTTGCTCAGAGCTCACCTCTTTTTTTTTTGTTTGTCTTTTGAAGCAATGTCTTCATAACACTGCTGGGCAAAGGTGTGAGCGCTGTCAAAGTGGTTACTATGGAAACCCTCTCACGGGAGATCCTCAAGCCTGTCAACCCTGCCCCTGCCCTGGAACCAGCCCTTCCAACCAGTAAGTTTAAACTCTTATCACATATTTTGGAACTATAAAAGTTTACGTGGTCATTTTTTTTCCTCTTTTTGCACAGATTCTCATCCACTTGCTATATGCATTCTGATGGCCAGCCAACTTGTGACAACTGCCCCCCTGGATACACCGGTCGGCGCTGTGAAAGGTGAGCAATGTTGCCCTTCTGTTTTTTTTTTTTCTCCCCCTTTCCCTTTCAGTCGTCTGACTGTGCTCAGTGTGGGGGGTTGGCTGGCCTGCAGCGGGGGTTAGCGGGGGCTGGCATTAGCACCAATTGGCTTTATTCATAAGGAAATGTATCCAGGCATGTCTGTGGTTTCCATCTCTCATGCTTTTCACTGCAGCTTGGAATGAGTTGCGTCAATGGAGGGATGGGAGAATGCAGAATTATGCAACTGAGTTTCATCCCAAAGTTTTGTAGCGTGTCCTGTTTTTTCCATGCTGCGTGGAGATTATTCGTCATGTCACAGTTGTGGAAAAAGGCAACTTTGCTGGAAAACCTTCGGATTTTGAAAAAAATATGTTTTTCCAGTGAAAACTTAAATTTTGCCCGTCTTTTTCTGTCCTTTTACTTTGCGTCGGTATGAAGACTTTCTGCTTCGGCTTTGTGCTTTGCTGGTAGTGATGTTGCGAGGTGTTGATCTGTCTGCGCACAGATGGCGAGTATTTTTCTAGGTCATAAATGTAAATGTGGCATTTATGAAGACACCTCATCTGGCTGGGAAATCTTTGCCACGGAGAGGGCAAAGATGACAAGGTGACCTGGGAATAAGTCATTCGTTGTGATTTACCGTCTCTGCCTGCATCACCTCTGACTGTCCTGTTTTGATGTTAAGTGAAGAAAAACTGCCTGGAGACAAATGCGAGGACCCCGTCCCGGGAAAGAACAAAGGCGCCTTCCCGTCAGTGGGATGTGGAGCTGAACCGGTGTTCAATTACAGCTGGGAGATGGAGGCGGTCCCTTCTGGGAGTGGGGAGGAAGATGACGCCGACGATGACCACGTCGATTATGTAAAAACCTTTCCCACAGAAAATACGATTGTGACTCCCACTCGGGCTCCACCGTCTACACCAGCGACAAACTCACCAAACTTCACACCCAGCACCGTGACCAGACCGTCCAGCTTTCAGCACCGCCTCCGGGTTCTCCTCAAACAGTTTAATCACCGCCTAAGCTTGATAGAAAGCCATACTCTTCACATGAAGAATAGCATCCACAATATGGAGGACCAGCAAATTCATCTCAATTCCAAGCTTCAGGAGCTAATTATGATCAGCTCCATCAAGGAGAAGGACAAGGCGGTGGTCGAACTCCAGAGGAGTTACACAGACATGGACTCTCGTCTCAACCGGCTGGAGGGACGGCTGGAGATCCTTATCGACGGATTCACGGCCCTCGCTCAGGAGATGAACAAGATCAAAAAGGTGAGGCACATCGGCCGTTCAGCCCACGACAAGAGGCCTCTGTCTTCAGTCACCGCAGTCCTGGCTGTCACGCTACATCCGACTACTCATTCTCTAATCGGAGTTCCTCCAACTGAAAAACCACTCCAAGGAAGAGCCACCGTACCCCAGAGTATTCCCACCCCACGTCTCCCAACAAACAAGCCCAACCATACCACACGGAGAAGTCGAAAAAAACAACCGTCAGCAACAACAAAACGATTGGAAACTCCAAAAGCTCAAACGGTGACGAGGTTATCTAAAAGTCGTGGAGGGTCGCCAAAGACCACCCAGAAACAACCAAAGCTTGTGTCACAAACTACAAGGACGTCCAACAGAAAGAGACCAGAAGGTCAGAAGTCGTCTGTGACAGAAAAACGTCCTTCAAAACCCAAAGAGACTAAACAAGCTGGAACTACGAGGTTTCAGCTGGAGCCTCCGTCTCACAGGCCGGTTCCTTCCTTGAACCTCCAGCTGCACGAACAGCCCGACGGATCGGATGCACCTGCTCCGGGGAAAAAGCCTTCAAAGAAGCAGTCAAAACCACAAAGAGGAAACTCTGAGCAAACCGGCAAGAGGTCAAAAGAGTCTGGCAAAGGCACGTCTGCAGCAGGAAAGTCAACTAGAACTTCTGTTGGCAAGAAGGGGAAAACAACGACACGGAAGACTTCTGCAAGAGTGAAGGTTAGGAACAACGCAGGCGTAAAAATGAAGCCGACGTCCAGGAAAGCCAAGGCTACCAACGCCAAGGAAAAGCCCCCTAAAAACAAGTCTAACGCAGGTGCTGTGGACTTGTTGAACCTCTTGAATAGACGCAACAAGTCTGCAAAGCAAAGAAAAAAACCAACAGATACTCTTCATATAGTCTTAGGGAGGCTGGCCATTCCTATCAAAATCATCCCGGATTACTGAACTCCACTTTTTTGGGGAGATATTTTCCTATAGAGACGAAAAGCTGGGACTTTGTAAACCGTCTTACTCCAAAAAAAAAAAAAAAAAAGCATTGTCAGATCCACAGTATAAGACAATATTCTTCCTTGTTGGGTTACATTTATGATTGCACAGCTGAAGTCTTTACAGGTGCTATGATGACTAGTGCTGGGCGATATGGAAAAAATTGTATATCACGATATAAATTATTTTATATCGCAATAACGATATATATCACGATCTAACAGAATAAGGTATATTTAGAGTTTTTCTCTTGAAAAATATTGACATAAATGTCATTATTGACTTTATTTTTTCAATTAACATGTAACTGAATTAAAAACATTTTTTTAAGTGCACAACAGTTTAGGAAAACACATTTTTGCACAAAAGTTCAGCAATATAAATAAACAATTGGAGAGAAATGGCAGGATAGGCAGTTTTCTGTCGCCCAGCATTGATGATGACAATTTATGACAATAGAAACCTAATTTTTCCAAAAAAGTGACTTGTAGCTTACAGTCACGCAAACCAAAGAAATCTTTTCATACATGACCTTTCATCAATGTTTGTTGGTTTTCAGACATTTTCCACAGTTTTTGGCCAGACTACCTCAACCTCAGCGTTATATGTGTCAGTAAAGTCACTTCATGCTAAACGTGTTCCACCGTTTGGCTCCACACTTTTTCTGGGAATCAGCTGGTTTGGAATTGCTAAAATAGGTCTTCAGAAAAGTCCCCATATTCGTATCATACATGAAGGTCCAGAGTGGAGATGGAAGGTTTTTCCTGTAACATCAGTGTTAACTGTTCTTTCTTTGTTTTGTATTTTTCATATTAAATATTTAAAGTGAACAAATTGATCTTGCAGTTTGTAATTGTATGAAGAACAAATTATTTACTTTGTGTTTTATTGCCAAAAAGGAGTTTGGCATCTGTTCTATCGATACAATATAATCCCCTTGACGAGTGAGAACCTTTATTGACCGTTCTTGACGTTGTAGTTGTTGTTGCATATAAGATATTCCTGCTCTTAGTTAAAGGGGTTTTTTCATTCATGAGATTTTCCTTATTTCTTTCTTAAACCTGTTATAAAATGTCCAAAGCAACACCCTTTGAAACCTACAATTTCTTATATTTTTTTAATAATTTGGTCTTGCATAACATAAAAGTTTCAGTTATTATTCAAGCAATGACTCTGTCCTGAGGACATGTGACCATTCACTGTCGATAGATGAAAAGACTGTTCAGTGAACATAAATTCATGTTTTATAATAGCAGAGTACAAAAATAGAAAAAATAGAACTAATACAATAATTAAAAGACAAATATTAGATTAAAAATCATAACTACATACAATTACAGGTTGTATGCTTTTTCCTTCACGATCAGCATTATAATCTTTGACTTAAGTCAAACTATTGAAAACGCTGCTGTTGTTTTACTTGTTAATAGACTGTTAGGGTTCTTGTCATTTACAATGTTGGATTTGTTATGTAACGCTTTGTAGTGAAATCAATGAAATGCTGTGAAATGCAGAGTAAAGCCGTAGGAGAAAGTTTAATAAGCGTCCTCACAGCCAGTCTTTAACATGGAAGTCCTGTTTGTTGGCTGCTGACCTGTGGATCTGCCAGAATCCAGGTGAGGACAGACTGTCTCTCCGAGCGGCCTGCACAGATATGGTGTCAGCCTTTTCCTCTGGTGGCAGCACTCTGGTCGTTGCACTGTTTGGCCTTTTTCTCAGCATCAGCATTGTCTCTTTCCTCCTCAGCATCTTCATCATTATCAGTTATCTTTACGTCTGCTTTTTTATTTTTTATTTTTTTCACCCAGACATCCTTTCTGCCTTATGACTTTTTCCTTCTTTGGTCTCTGGGTGATGTTGCTCTTTATCTGCCTTATTATAAATATTATGTTTCAAAAGTATATATTTTCTTTGTTCAGCTTTGTAACACTCAGTAGAGATGGAATCAACATGTGGGGTTACACTGAATGTGTTAGCATTCATCCATCTCTGCCGAAAAAAGTGTTAAAAAACTATTTTTTTCTCTTAAAAACTGTTTAGGAAACAGATCAAAGGCTGGATCACTCTGACTTTTCTTCTTATTTGGGGGAAATGTGAACATGAAGACGGTTTTTCTATTAAATGTTTTTATTTAATTTCATTTTTTTATTTATTTGATTTTCACAACACACAACAATAAATGACACAGTGTTCTAGTCTTTGGTGAAAATGAAAGGGGACATAAAGAAGAAAACTTATTATTTTTCCCTCATTTAACTAAACCAATCAACCTATTTTAACCAAATATATCTATTTGCAATGCATCACAATACATTAAATGACTGGCAAAAGTGACACAAGCTGACAAACAAAACAAAAACGTAAAATGATAACCCATGTTAGGTGAAAATGGACTTTGAAATGATAATTAAAAGGCATTTTTATTGTAAAGAGAAAAAAAGTGATCAACCTTCCTTCTAAATTGTAACTATGGTTTCAAAAAAATAAATTTTTGAAAAGTGAATTTGAGTTTAGCTTTTCAGACTGAAGCTGATAGGTCTAAACAAGTTGTCATATAGCAAGAATATTAGAGAACAGAAGATAAAAAAGTCTGTTCTTTAACATTTGACTTCCAGGTTTCTTTGTTAGACTTTGCAACAGCAGAGAAAAAGGATAAGAGTAATTGTCAACAAAATGGGAAAATTTAAAACAGGACAAATATGAAGTGATGTTTTGATCCAAATTCCACAAGAAACGAAAAAACTAGTAGAACAGAAGTCAAACACCTGCCTCATGTTTGACAAATGCCAAAATATTAAAAAAATATTTTATAAATTAATGAGACAAATGCTAATATTTTGGGAACGTGATCATTCAGTTATATCTAAAGTAAAACAACAACATTAAAAAAGTATGGCAACAGTCAAACACGGTGGTGGTGGTTTGATGGTCGGTAGCTGCTCGAACTCTATGGAGCCAATATATTTGACACCCAAAAAAAACATTTTGAAAAAATATTGGTGTTTAGGATAAAAAAAAAGTCCAAAACTTATTCTAAAATAGACTTATTTTATTTTCAGTTGCAAATGTTCTGTTTTGTAGGCATCAAAACTCAAAATTTCAATTTCAAAACATTTTTTTTTCCAGTTTCAAATCTTTTTTTCACTTTCAAATGTGAAAATTTCCATTTTAAAACTTTGGCCCTGTTGTGGCGTGTTGGGGCGGGGCTAACACGAAGGACCAATCAAAATCGAGGCCATCATTTTAAAATGAAATGCCTAATAGCATATTTAAACAAACAACACTCCAAAAAAAAAATACAAGTTTTTGCAGTTTTTAAGCTAAATGTGATGCAGCAATGAGACTTTTTTATCCTAAAAAAAAACAAATTTTAAAACCTAAAAAAAAAAAAAGAGTAAAACACAGTTCCTCATTACAAATATAAAAGAAACAAATACTGGATTGTATATGATGTATACAATTATTATATTTAGGTGCAATTGCTTTTGAAAAATGGTTTCATGCAAGTTTTAACCATTTTTCAAACTTTAATTTGGGGTATTATAAGTTTAGAGTCACAAAACTGTTTATTATTTTCTATTTAGTAGATCAACAACTAAGTGAAAGACAATAAATCCAAATGAAAAACAAATCAACGTTTTAGCATCATATATTAAACTAACCATTAGCAGAATTATTAAATTCTCCAGCTTGTCTTTCACCTCAGTTTTCTTAATGGTTAAAACTCAACCTTTGCTTAAACTATTTGTTTATAGATTCTCAAATTTCTCTGTTTTTTCTATTATTATTTCTCTAGATGTGCCCAAGGATACACTGGAAACCCGCTTGCTGGACAGAGGTGTCAAGCTGAGAATTACATAAACGGTAAAATCACTTTTCATTTCTGTAAAAATGTCTAATTTTTTTTTTAAACTTGTATTTAAGTTTTAAAGAGGATTCACCTAATCTTCCCTTTCCTTTCCTGCCTCTTCCAGGTAACTGCTACAGCTGTGACCAGAGAGGAACTCAAGGCTGTACTGGTGGACTATGCTACTGCAAGGTGAGACGCGCGTCTTCTTTGCGTCTTATGAGGAAGACGTCGTGGTTTCACCTTCTGTCATTGAAATAGATGAACGTGGAAGGTCCATCCTGCTCTAGCTGCAAACCCGGAGCTTTCCATCTTCACCAGGACAACCAGGAAGGCTGTCTGTCCTGCTTCTGCATGGGGGTCACCCAGCAGTGCTCAAGCTCGACACACTACAGGGACACAGTGAGTTCAGCACAACCGTCTGATCCGGCTGATGTGGCTTTTAGGGTCACGTGTAGACCAAAATCCTATCCGTGACTTCCAGTTTGAGCCACGCTAATATAAGAAGTGCTGTAACTGGACAAAGTCAGTGTTTTTCATGCACATTTGCCAATTTCCAACAGTTTTAACTATGTAGTTTTCTGGAGAAAATTACACTTTTTTAGAGAAAATTATATGGATTCAAAAGGGTTTTTACTAGGGGTGTGTAATGGTAAAGGTTTTACGATTTGATACATATGTCCCAAGACTGTACTTGAACACATTTTCACCTATTTACTTATTTATTTATTTATTCTTTTCAGTTAGAATGTACAGTACATACAATCTACTTAAAGAACATTAGTAGGATGAAGACCATGTCTTATAAATCCCTACCCCATCCTTATTATTTCATGATACAAAGACATGACTAAATTAAAGTAAAACCAAAGTAGTACATGTCTCATAACAGAAAAAACTGAACATTAAACATAAGCTTGTTCTCGGGAGATATTTCTGTTATTATGGTCGTGGTGCAGAGCTGCTCATAAAGGCTCAGTGTGCTGCCAACTAGTGGTTGGGGGTTCAGGTGAAAAAACAAAAGAAGGATACTAAACTACATGTTTTCTCACAAATATTTAATACAATTTTTTCTTGTCAGCATTTTAAATCGATACAAGTATCAGCAAATGAAAAAATGTGATATCTCGCCAAATCAATTTCCTCCTACACCCCTAGTTTTTACCTTATTTGACTGTAAACTACCACTCCGTTTAATTTTGTACACAATTTCAAAGTCAAGCTCAAAAAAAAAAATTAAGAAAATGTTTACCTAAGTAAAAAAAAGACAAAAACTTATGTGACTGAGAGAAATCATATGTTTTTAATAAATATAGATATTTATTTTTTTTTGCTGTAAAGTTAACATCAGAGTAAATGGAAACAATTTGCTTATGCGCCCCTTGTGGTTAGCTGCAGAACTGCATTTCTATTTTTTTACCCAAAAAAGCCTCAATCCGGAAGTCTGGCGATCGGTTAGTTTAAAGAAAAACTTGTGTTTTGTTAGTTTGTAGACTTAAAAAATATACTTTTTAGATTAAATATCGTGTTTTTAAGTGTATATTTGTTTAATTCTTTCTTCTGACACGCTTCCTTTTGTTGATGACTGTTTTTGCTCCTACAGGTGACCTCAGCCTTCTTTCCAGGAAACTTTGAGGGATTTGCTCTGGTGAACCGTCAGAGAACAAATCGCATTTCCACCGGTTTCACTGTGGAAGTTTCCACCGAGGGCACTCAGCTGTCCTACAGCAACTTTGACTATCTGGGTGAGGAGCCTCACTTCTGGCAGCTTCCAGAGGCCTACCGAGGAGACAAGGTCAGTATCCAGAGGCGGACATGAGAATAAAATGAACTGAAGGATTCTACTCAAGATCAAGGAGGTTTTTTTACTGATTAGACCAGCATGCCAGAAACTTGTTCTTTCTTCACTGGTTTCTTCAAATCTTTCCTTTTCTTGCAAACTCTGCTCTGCTGAAGTGTGTTTGGTCTCTTTTATGACACGACTCCACTTTTTCCTGTTTGTTCCTCCATCTGGTCTCAACAGAAATCCTCTCACTTTAGTCGTAGGACACGAGCAGAGCAGGTATAGTAAAGATGTCAATCGGTGGATGCCATGTGTGACTATAGTCATTAAAACAGTGTTTAAATAGCATGGCATGCTGGTGGATTTGCCTAACCGAGGCATGAGATTTTTAGATTTTTACAACCAAAAAGGAGGTCACAAAGTCTGTGTTTTGCACTGACATGGCAGCCCACACTCCACTGATAATCACTTTCTGCTTCACGTCCCATAAGCCGTTCAAATAGATTGATTATTGATGGTCCATTTGAGAGGCTCGTGAAGTGTAACTTTGCCTCAAATAGGGCTGCTGCAACACTTGCAAATACCATGAAATCAATGAGAAGGAAAGTGATCAAAGAGCTTCTCTCATCTGTGTTAATAGTGATGTGCATTTACATGAGGCGCGGCTCAGGGAGGGCGCTTCCATGCGGAACGTAATGACCACTAAACATGAAGTTACTCAGAAACACATCTGTTGTAAATGTGTACTTTGGTTATTTATATTTGTTTATGAGCAAATATGGAGAAAAAGTCTCCTCAGGTTATGGGCAGCATTTGTGGTTGTATTTGCATGTGGGTGAGTTAAAATTATTTTTTTCTATGATGTGAGTGCATGTGCCGTAATTCCCGTCGACTTGTTTAACAGTAGGCCCACCTTTCAAGCAAAATTTCCCAACCCTTGGATCACCCCTTATTGTGGTTACCACGGTTACCCATCCCGCCTGTTTCCGGTGCCCTGCTTCCCCCAGGTCGATGTCAGGAAGCTGGATGAGGAGGTGTGGGCTCTCCTGTCCAATCACTCAAGTCGACGCACCGGTTCCTCTCCATTCTTTCCCTCCTCTAAATCCTCGTCCTCTTCCCGTGTCCCAACTCCATCCTCCTCCCAGTGGTTTTTGCATAACTGGACCCCCCCATCCCCTCCATCGTCTATCTCCTCCTCAGTTAGACCCACCAGACCACAAGCGTATCCCCCAGGCCATGCTCCTCACCTGCAGGTACATTCAGATGGAGTCTGTAAGAGCTGCCACGTTTGTAATGGTTTTCTGGGTCATACTAAGTGACTTGTTTTTTGGGGGGTTAACTACAGAGCAAGAACACTGTGAGGGAGAGGGCTCCTGGTGGCAGCAGCAAGGTAGATGGTTGCATGGTCGAGTGAAGAGGTTTTCATGAAGGAAAAGTGCTTTGTTGGATCTTAAAGCTTAGGCCTTAGTCACAACTGTCCTTACGGGTAGATCCGGTCTGTGGGCGACAAATGCAAGACAACCTGAAAACAACATGGCCCCAAGATGGCGCAAAAGCATCATTAGCTGGAAGCCCTCATCCGAAGTTTGACTGAAGTTCACGATTTTTCCCAAGAACAATACCTGAAGCGGGTTACGGTTCGGCCTAGGAATCTAGATACGCAAATTCACCTTTCAGCTACAGTTGCAACATTTCCGCTTCCGGGTAATGATGCATTTGATGTTGTGTTTGCGCGCCATCTTGCCTGCAACCAGGTCCCACTCGAAAAATGGGCAAACCTGTACGGGGACACAGGAAATATCAACACATTCTCTCTCCCAAGTCGTCACATATTGACGTTTGGCTAAGGACTCTCCGTGTCACTTTTTGACATTTTGGATGTCCCCAAGTCGTTGTTTTTTGACATACTGGCTGTTCCCATTAAATCACGGGTACCAGATGGGGTACCAGACACAACTAGTACAGGGTTAAGGTACCGGTACTAGACGCGTCCCGAGGACCAGTGAGCATCCGGTACTGTATCCGGTACTGCGTCTGGTACCTCGTCCCGACGGTTGCGGTCCCTTGATCCTTGACCCTTGATACAAACAGCCATCACGTCAATTTGGGGACACCAAAAATGTTAAAAAGTGACGCGGGAGGGTCCTTAACCAAATGTCAATATGTGACGACTTGGCGATGAGAATGTGTTGGAAATATCAAAGTCGTAGACCACTCGGTGAGCCTGTAGAGCGAAAACGTTCATGCACGTTTTCTTCAACAGCCATGCTGTTGTCAACAGGTTGTAGTGACTACCCAACCCTTAAGGGTGAAGTAGATGAGACGCAGCTGTGTCATACAGATTTTTCCTTTTTCAAATCCCTCAAACCCTACACAAGGAGCCCGTTAGTTCTGTTCAAGTGATAAGTTTATGACCCTTGGGCACAACCTGACCATTATATTTTAGGAAACTAGATAATCAGGGCGTATCTTGTGTGGATGTCCTACTGGCGTTCTACGATCATTTATGCATTACTTGCACATCCTGTGCATTCGGCATTACACGTGGTCAGTAGAGCTGCCACAAACGGCAGTCTCAAAAGTCGACTAATCACCGGATAATTTTTCGATTAGTTGACTAATCGGATCATGAGTAAAATGGATGGAAAACACGCATCTTAATCTGATGTTGAATTGGACACTTTCAAGCTCCATTGGCTGTTGTTTTGGTACCCGAGTCTTCCTATGACTTCCTGTGACATCACTACTGACCCGGATTAGCTCTACTGCGCATGTGTGTAGAAGACAACGGCAGACGCGGCATTAGAAAGCACGCACCTTACTGTAGTTTTGAGATTAAAAAATAACAAAAAACCCTGACTAATAGACTAGTAAATTAGTTGTCGACTATTTTAATAGTCAACTTAGTCGTGACTAATTGTCTTATCATTGCAGCCCTAACGGTCAGTAATTAAGGGGTGCAACTTACAGAATCCTTACAAATACTTCCCGATATACTTATCACACGCACAACAATTGTCGTACCATTCTTATGTTGTCCCTTGAGGTGCCCAAATTCAAAACACCTGTCTACGACCCTCTACGCACCTGGACAACCCTAAACCTCACAGCACCTGTACGGGTGTTTGTGACTAAGGCTTAAAGTAACTAAAGTGGCCAAGATAATCAGAGTATTGCTGCTTATCATCTGTTTCCATTGTTTTACGCCTCAAACTTTTGTAACTTTTAAGACATTTTGAAGCTTCAAAGAAGCATCTGCAGTGAAACTGTTAGAGTTGGGGCCGCTTCCTGTCTGCGTGATTGCAATTCAGCCTCCCTGCCTCGGTCTCCTTGCCTTTTTTCTCTCATGCCTCTCTTTCCCCTCCTTCTTTCACCTCTCAGTATGCTCTGGTCTACAAAGGCTTCAGCTTGCATCAGGATGATATGCTCTACTGGCAGCTCCCAGAAAAGTTCACTGGGGATAAGGTAAAAGAAGACAAAAAAAAAAAAAAGCTTTTGAGTGGAGCTTGACACATGCATATACAGAGCCTGTCCACTCATCTTTTTCTGTCAGAAACTTTTCCTTTTGTTCTGAAAGAGCAGAGGCCTTGAGCCTCAAAACCATGTCCTAGACTTCCATTGAGGATGCAACTTGTTCAGTGTATTTTTTAAAGGCAGTTTCAAGTTTAGACACACTCCAGAGATAGACTTGTGTATGATTGTATATCAAAAAGGTACACCTGTTGTCAAAGTAGGACTTGAGTTGATCATTTACACAGGAATTGCCAAAATGACTCAAATGATGACATTCATAAAACTGCTTTCTCAAACATTTGTGAATGGAGTGGGTTGCTGTGCACAGTTTGTGAGTTCTGTCCTTGTTCTGTACAACAAATTGAACTTTTAAAGAATCTAGAGCATTAATATTAATAAATTACATTTTGGGAGATACTTGATTCTTTTTATATTTTTGCTTTTGTTTGTGCCAAAAATAGACATAATTCATATTTATTATTTTTTTTAAAAAGAAGGTCGTGAATGCAAATCCAAATTTCTTAAGACTATGCGGCACCTTCTAAAGGAAAAACTTTCTCTTGCTAAGAATCACTCTTTTCCATCTGATGGACAAGTCTTGAGTTTTTACAATTGTCATGACAGCAGTGCTACATTGTGTTGGGGGAAGTAGTATCATGGTATTGGGTTTGTTCAACATGGTCTGGGAAAGGAATGGTGAGTGCCTCAGCATACCAAAAGATTTTGGATAAGTTGTGGCCATAGTTTTGGAATGGCCTCTTCCTGTTCCAACATGACCGCTCATCAGAGAAGATCCGTAAAGAGCCAGTTTGGAATGAGAATAACTCAACCTACGTGCACAGGGTCCTGACCTCAGCCTGACAGAACACCTTTGGGTTAGTTTTTAGCGAAAGTCTGAGTGCACAAATGTGCTTCTGGAAGAATGGTCAAACAATCCCTTAAATGTACTTATGAACTCAAGAAAAGCCTTTCTAAAAAATATGGACCAACATCATTTAAACCTTCAGGAAAATTAGTTGTGGAGTTGTTCGTTCTAACTTGTTCTTGTTTTTTGCTGTAGGTGGTTTCTTATGGTGGGAAACTTAAATACACCATTTCCTATGTGGCCGGATCTACAGGATCGCTCCAGGATGATCCTGACGTTCAAATCATTGTAAGTCCGTCCTCCAGGGGAACCCGCTGTGATGCCGTTGACCTCAGCTCACCTGGCTGTTGTTCCCGCAGGGCAATGACATCACCTTGGTAGCTCGCCAGCCTTGGAGGCAGCAGCCCGGCAGACAGACCAAACATTTTGAGATTGTTTTCCGAGAGGTGAGAGCCGCTGTCCTCAAAGCTGCAGCGATGGCGCCGCCACCTTTCTAGAGCTGCTTATGACTTGTTTCACAGGAACACTGGCGTCGACCCGATGGCATCCCTGCCAACCGAGAGCACTTGATGATGGTTCTGGCCGATCTCGACGACATCCTGATTCGAGCTTCCTACTCGGCCGACATGCGCTCTTCCAGCATCTCTGACGTCAGCATGGAAATCGCTGTGCCCAACTACAGCGGCCTCGCTCAAGCCCTGGAGGTGGAGCAATGCAACTGCCCCCCGGGGTACCAGGGACTCTCCTGCCAGGTACTTACCAAAGTTTGATACAGAATTACTTTGAGCAAAGTGATTTTTTTTAATAGCATCAAGGATTATTATAGGTCTCAAAGACTCCGTGGACATGCTTACACTGTCACGTATCAAACAAGCAGACGCTCTGAGGCAGAACTGACTTATACCAAAATAAAACCAAATCTCCCTTTAAACAAAACATGACAACAGCTCCAGCTGCAACAAAAATCCTACAATCACTGAAGCTAGCTTAAAAGCAGCATCTCATACTGCTAGCTGCTTGTCGCTACCCAATCTGTAACAGCTACTCGATCCGTCCCCACATATGCATTTATCCAAGTATCTCTTAAGATGTTAAAAACAGTATTAACCTACTAAAGTGTTAATAATCATTAAAGATTTTTTAATGTTGATAAAAACAAAGAGAAGAAAGAAACTTTAAGGATCAGGACTGTACAATTCTTAGTGCGGATGTGCAAAATTGAACCACACGGCTGGGTCTACCCAATCTGTTCCTCACATGCAAATGTTTTCTGCTTTTTCTTTTTTATTTGATTGCAGTTTACTTCCAAATGTAAAGACTCTTTTTTTAACACAGACACGTTATTAACTGGGAATTTGGCTGCAAAAGTGGCATCAGTAACATCTCCTGCCCTCACTTCTCCTCTCTTCCTGTTGCCAACAAAAAGTCACATGGTTGTCATTCCATCACTTATCGATTAGTTTCTCTTTGTTTGCAAAGACGGCAATATACAATTATACAGGGCTGCATTGAGGCAATGTCTTTTTTTTTTTTGTTTTATGGCACTGTAATTCAATCGCAGGAATTTCTTTGTTGTCAAGGAAAACATGCTACCAGGAGCTGATGTTACGTTAATATTTTTGAAAAATAATTTTCAAGTTTTACAATCTTGGAACAACAAACATGAACAAAATGTAGGAATTATGGGGACTAATCTAATCCAAATAAGTAACAGTTGGTGACAAGAAGAAGAGATTTAAGAGTTGCGCATGCATAGAACATATTTCAAATCCGGTTAGTGACACTGTTAAAGAGTTAGCCCAAATGCTAGCATAAACTTTTTCATCTAACCTGAAAATATAGGCTCTGTTTGAATCCCCCTCCAATCCCTAACTACTATTAATCTTAATAGTGTCCTGGATTTTAAAAGAAAAACACCATGCTCGCTACTTTAGTTTTGTTTTTTTCAACACCAGACATGACGTCACCTAATCAACACAAATATTTCACAATTTCTATTTTTGATTCCACTGTGTTCTGATGATGACGATGTGGATGGTTTATCAAAAAACTACATTTAAACGTGTTATCAGCTAAATTGTTTGACCGCAATGCATTGTGGTCTATATTCACTAATGCAGTGAGCACTGATGCACACTAGTTTTTCGCAAAGGCTTCTGGGAAATTTTTAGTGCACTCGGTTTTGGAATTGTAGATTCGTACAGCACTAGAAAATGGTAAACAACTCCAAAAAGTTTTGGACAAATGTTTGGAGTTGGATAACTCTTGGACTTACCATCCCCCCCCTTTAGTATTTTAGATGTTTTAGTATTTATGGAAAATCTAGATGTATACTTGTCAAATCTCATAAATATAATTATACTACTTGGAAAATACCACATTCACTTCTGCAAATGGAGAAGTAACAAACCCTCTTGTTTTCTAAACAAATTTATAATGTATTTTAAATCTTAAATGTATGAAAGACTGGAAAATTGCAGATGTGATCTCTAAACAAATCTCCTCATATTATTATTATTGTAATTTCTTTATAGTTTGTTTTAGCTCCATTTTATTTATTTTCAATTATTGTTTTAATACATGTCTGGAACATGTATTTTTTTGTATTTGCCCCCGTGCGAAGAGATTGTTATCCTCTACTTGTGTTTGTATCTTGTAAGTTGTGAAATGTTCAATAAAAAAAGAAAAAAAAGAAAATGGAAAACACACTATATAGTGCACGACATAGTGAGTATTGAAGGAATTTCATCACATTTATTTGTTCACATTTGATTACTTTTTTGACTTGCTAGCATTAGCATTTCTACTTAAAGCAGTTTACATTTTTAGATATTTTTATTATTTTTACAATCTCATGTAGACTCAAACTGTCAATACAAAGTCTTTCCAGTGAAGTTTTGATACTTTCACTCTGCTGACTTCCTTACATAATATATGTCAGGGTATTTTAAGACTGTTTTACAGCCTTAAAAGTAGAAATTGAATGCTCTATAACTGCAATAAATGTCCAAAGTAAGTAGATTTTAAAGAGCGTAGCTGCTTTATCGAATCCCATAACTGTTATGAACTCATATGTACCTTAGTGACCTCGGATTGATTCAAAAACTATTGGGACTTATCCCTTTCATTGTATTAAAGTTTATAGATGTGATGCTGCATTTAGTGCACAGACTTTAATGCTGTTGTTTGAGTGTAACTTTACTGCCTTTAGTGAAAAAACTCTTGAGAAAGACACTCTTTGTTTTATGTCCATGAGTCACAAGTAATACATGTAATAAACACATTATTATAGTTTATTAATGTCTTATAACTGGTTTATTAAGGAAATCTTAATATAAAGCATTTCTAATTAATGTTGTCTCTTTCTCAAGTCTTAGCTTTTAATTGTGAATTTAAATTCATCTGTAAGATGAATTAGAAAGACGTTTATAAAGGAATGCTGCTTCATAAAGTGATAATACTCATACCGGTATGTTGCTCTTTTGAAGGACTGTGCTCCTGGGTACACGCGCACCGGAGGAGGCTTATATCTGGGTCACTGCGAGCTCTGCGACTGCAACGGCCACTCTGACTCCTGCCACCCCGAGACCAGCGTCTGCACGGTATGGAGCAGGACCAGAATACGATGGACCCAAACGGACCCCTCTGTTAATGCAGCGTGCGTCTCCTTTCAGAGCTGCTCCCATAACACTCAGGGCGAGAACTGCGAGCTGTGTGCCCCCGGCTTCTTCGGCGATCCAACCGTCGGTACTCCGGCTGACTGCCAGCCGTGTGCTTGCCCCCACACTGACCCAGAATATCAGTAAGCACGACACACACACTGACTCACATTCCTCTTCCTCTTTTAGCTCTGGATGACCGTGTCCATCTCCTCTGTTTACAGAAGCGTGTCTTCTGACTTCTGATTTGTTACTTGTTTCTTTTCTCTGCTTTTAGTTTTAAGCTTCAGATTTTTCTAATTTGTTTGTGTTCCTAATTCTCTTGTTGACGTACCTGAATGGAGAAACGTCATCAAAATGAACTTTCATGAACAAAGTAACTGCAAAATAGAGTTGATGATCAGTAATTCTTTAGCATCCATCCTGAGTCACATCCATCCATCCATCCATATCTATCCATTTAAACACCTATCCATCCATCCATCCATCCATCCATCCATCAATCCATCCATATCTATCCATTTAAACACTTATCCATCCATCCATCCATCCATCCATCTATCCATCCAGCCATCCATCCACACAGGTCGCATGGTTGCTGGAGCCTATCCCAGATACTGTAGGAAGAAGGCGGGGTTTTTCCCTTTTAATTATATGATTTTTTGTCATCACACAATGAAACTCCCCTTGCCGTTATATTTGTTTTCTATTACTACTTGTGGTTAAAAGAACAATTTTAAGTAGTTTTAAACATTTTTTTGCAGCTGTTCTTCAATACCGTCTCATATTTCAGGTTCTCCCCGACCTGTGAGAGCCTCGGAAACGCAGGCTACCGCTGCACAGCTTGTCAGCCTGGCTACACTGGCCAGTACTGTGAACGGTAAAGTCGCTCTTTCTGCTCTCATTTCTTAAAATTAATTCTACCAACATTGTAATACACTTCAATGAATATATTGAGCTATAAAATATGTCATCAGTTCATCAAGATTGACCAAACCCCATTCTCGCCTCAGGTGTGCTCCTGGATATGTTGGGAACCCACAGAACAGAGTAAAGTGTCGCCCACATGACGGTAAGGTTTTGCTCACGAGAATGAAGAGATATTCCTGCTGTCCCACATGGGAAGTGAATACTTGATGCCATTTCCAGCCGCCGCCGCTCTGATTGTGAAAGTCTTTCCGGAGAAGTTCCGAACTTCTCCCGGCAGCTCCGTCACTCTGCGCTGTCAAGTGTCTGGACCTCTTCCGCACCACTTCCAGTGGTCCAGAGAGGACGGACGGCCCATCTCCAACAGCGTTGAGAGACGCAAACAAGGTAGAGACGCTGAACCGTCTTCTTTACTTTGACAATGAGCAGAGAAGGCGGTGATCAGCGCATGTGTCTGCAGGAGCGGAGCTGCACTTCCCCTCCGTCCAGCCCTCGGACGCCGGCGTCTACGTCTGCACCTGCAGGGACCAGCGCAGCACCAACAGGAGCCGAGCTGAGATTTTTGTCACAGGTTTGTGGGTTTTACCATTTTGCACCTATTTTTTTTTTTTTTCGGTCACCGCGGTTACTGAACATCCCCTCATTTCACCAGGTGGGCCATCTAAACCTATCGAGGTCACAGTGGAGGAGCCTAAATCCCAGACGGTCCGGGTCGGTTCGACTGTCAGCTTTATCTGCACTGCAAGGAGCAAGGTAACAACTGGGTCAGGGTTTCTAGACCGGTTCCAGTCAGAACCACTGACTGCATAAAAGAACTGGACTAAGTGAGTGTGAGGTCATCCACAGAAAATGGTTTACTTCCTCTCAAACTAAATTAAGTAAATTCATAGTAGTTGCGAATTGCAATACCAGACATTGTAAGTAAGCACTGATGCCTCAGGTGTTAAAGGGTTAAGGAACTTCCTATTTTAATGTATCTGAAATTTTGCCATTTTTTTAACCTACACATTTTTTTTAATAACTGAATTGATTCAGTTTGGAGATTTTGGGACTCCTTAGCTGCGCCGTGTGAACTAAGTGACCCCTCCCCCCTCGCGTTCCAAACAGGAAGTACCAGTTGGTTCCAAGAAGCCAAAATATCATAGACTTCAATTGAGAAATAAACAGCTGCTACTCAGTTATTCAATTTGCCAGAATAACCATTCTTGCTCTGAAATGTTTTTTTTACATTTTCTTGCTAATCCTGATTTTTTCATATTTTTTTCCTTATTGCAAAAAGTTCTAAACTGACCAATTAAGTGTTAGGGGTGTGGCCTTCCAACAAGCTCACTCCTGATTGGTGAGAGTGGTTACCACCGAAACTTTGACTTGGATCAATTCTGACCGATCATGGCTTACTGACGTTGTTTGGTTTCAACATGGTACCTTTCATTTTGCAAAAAAATGGCAACTGAAAGAGATTTGAATCTCAGATCTTCGAAATTCTGTCATGGAACGGTGGAGGCTGCGATCAGCCCCTCGCACATCCCAACACACTGAGAGCCCAAAAGCTGTACAAACAGAACCAGAGGCTTACCCCTTTAGCAGCCCCCTTTCATCTCCAGTTTGTTTTAAAGTCCCCCATGACAATTTCTTTATAAAAAAAAATACGTTCCCAGTAGAGTTTTAATTATGATTATGGCGTTTTTAACCAAAATTCAACAACCTAAATGTCTTAAAAAGCCATTTTTCATGTTGATCTGAAGACACTGTTTCCAAAATCTAGTCTGAGGGGGCGTGGCTTTTGCAGCTAAGCTGAACAGAAAAAATCCCCAAATGAACAAATTATTGTAATTCAGTTCTGTTGTTGTTTCTGTCAAAGGAGCCCACACACATGATCAGTCCCGCATGTTATTTTTTTTACTACCACTCTTTTGTGTCTAAAACTCCAGAGCAGTAACTCGTGTCTTTATCAGTCACCAGCCTACACCCTGGTGTGGACCCGGGAAGGAAACCGAAAGCTCCCCAACCGGGCCATGGACTTCAACGGCATCCTGACCATCCAGAACGTTCAGCCCGCGGACGCGGGCGTCTACATTTGCACGGGCTCCAACATGTTTGACATGGACGAGGGCAGCGCCATCCTCTATGTGCCAGGTTTGTGATCCTTGGCACGGCACTCCCCTCCTGCTCCCACGCCGCCCCTCCAGCTGGCGTAGTCCCCCCCACCTCCCCTCCTCACCTCAGCTTGGAATGATGCATGCTTCTCTGTTTTACTGTGTGTGATTTACACTCTCTGCTTTGGGCTAACAGCACATCAGCTTGCAAGTCTTCCTCCTTTGCTCTCCGACAGCAAACACATCCTTATTATTGTAATCCAGCTCTGCTTCCTGCTGTTTTCCGCCTTGTGTGTCGCTGTGATTGGATTCTTCTAAACGGTGCATCAAGATATACAGCTTGTGGATCTGATAATAACAGTTCCTTTCAATTTTTTTTTTACAAACCATAAAACGGCGGGGGGTCCCGGTATGCAGCTTTTGATTCAGCTTCTCAGAGGTCAAATCATTTGGACCCGTGGCTTTGTCAATGACGCTTTGCTGAAACCAGGGCGCAGGTTTATTTTTCCCACATGCCTTCAGTTAATTGGTGGTGGTCGGATTTGCTTCTTGATCCGTGGTAAACTTTTGCATAGGAGCTGCCAAAGGTTTTTACAAGCAGGGTGCTGGATTCTGGGGTTTGTCTTTAACTTTTTCTGCCTGGGCTTTGATGAGGGGAGGGGGTGCCATTGTAATGCAACCGGAAGGAGAACAAGAGGACTTCAGTGCGTCTGCATCCAAAAGAGAGGGGAAAAAAAGCCCAATCGTTGGGTATAAAGATCCCTTTAGGAGTAAACTTGCTGTGTTACACCCCACATATCCCCATGATGAATGTTTTTTAGGAAAGCTGTGCTATAAGATATAAAAACTGGAATAAAACTCACTCTACAACTTTAATCCTTATATTGTGTTCGGGTCAAAGTTGACCCCTTTTCATATTTAACAATAGGTCAGTTTTGACCCAAACACAATACAAGTGTTAACAAAAAGTGCCTAATCCTTTTTTTATTATTATGGTGTCAAAAAATGTGCATGTTTCATAAATAAATGGCTACATTTTCAGATTTATCACAAAAAACTTACCTTTTCATTTTTAAAGATAATTTTAGCTGTATTCATGTTTTTATTTACACTCAATCTAATTTCTAAACCTTATTTTGAAATTTGTTTTCTTAAAGAGTTGGTGAACGTGTTTACATTTATGAGGAAAACTTACATATAAAACAGTTACGGGTCATGTTTAAGACCTTTTTCGTCGCTATCGTCACATTTTATATGTTCTCTCTTTTACTGACTGTATGCTTGCTGATGTAAAGATCACACTCTGTTTCTATAACTAATGATATGTACACAATATGGTATGATGTATTTATCTCTACTGTGAAAGTATTTTGTGGAAACAAATTGTAAACTGATTAAAATAATGGCACAAAAAGTATTTGTACATACATGGATGTGGGCTCAGATACCTGGATTGGGATTGGATCTCACTGCAAATTTATGAACAGAGAAAGAACAGATTTGAAGATTCTTTTCAATGTTTGATATTGTATAATTGTTGTGGTCTCATGCTAAAGATGTTCATTTTGCAAAAAAAAAAATTAGATTTCATTCAAAGTTGTAGTTTGAAGTTGTACTGTAGAGGTCATTCCAATGATAATTGGGGGAGATGTTGTACCAGAAATATCGCATTTTTTGTTTTGTCTCAAAACTGTCTCAATTTACTTTTGTCTTAAAACTGTCCCAACTTAGTTTTGTCTCAGAATTGTCTCAATTTAGTTTTGTCTCAAAAATATCTCAATGTAGTTTTGACTCAATACTGTGTAAATTTTGTTTAGTTTTAAAATTGTTTCGATTTATTTTTGTCTCAAAAATATCTCAGTTTAGTTTAGTTTCAAAACTGTCTCAATTTGTTTTTGTCTCAAAATTGTCTTAATTTGTTTTTGGCTCAAAACTGTCTCACTTTAGTTTTGTCTCAAAAATATCTCAATATAGTTTTGACTCAGAACTTTCTAAATTTAGTTTAGTCTCAAAATTGTTTCAATTTATTTTTGACTCAAAAATATCTCAGTTTAGTTTAGTCTCAAAACTGTTTCAATTTGTTTTTGTCTCAAAATTGTCTCAATTTGTTTTTGTCTCAAAACTGTCTCAATTTGTTTTTGTCTCAAATTTGTCTCAATTTGTTTTTGTCTCAAAACCTTCTCAATTTACTTTTGTGGGTGGCCAACCTCCAATATTTTATTCCCATCTATTAAAAATTAGAAACAGAAATTCCAATGAGATGAAGATTTATACTTATAAACCAAAAAATGTGGCTGGTGAGGGTCCTCTAAGTAAGTAAAATAAGTAAATAAATGTTTATTTCTATAGCACCTTTCCCAGATAAAATCACAAAGTGCTTCACAAAAGTAAAATACATATATTGCAGACAAACAAAAATAAAAGCCGGTCAAATTAAGGTAAAATAAAAACTTTAGAATTAAAAAAAAAAAATTTAATGTCAAAATATTTTGGGTTCCAGTCCAATTCAGATTTGTGGCCACCAGTCTTTTATAAAGTTTTCTCACATGACTTTCTGTCTGATAGAACCTAAATTAAAAACGATCTGAACACAAGATCAAGACACCAGTGATGACTGTTTTGAAATAAATGTTAGACAAATTGCTGTTATAAATTTTACTTTGAAGTATTCTTAATCTGTACTGTAATGGCGTTGCAAAGACTTCTGGTAAAAATCTTGGCAGAGTTCAAGATCCACTCATGCATTTTATACAGATTTATATGCAGTGAGTGTTTTTTTTTAACCAGTTAGTAATACTTTATTTCTATGTGTGGCCACTTCATCCAAACATTTTCCCATTTAAAGCATTTTGGACTTGCAGAACTTTATTTAGAATGCTATAAAATACACATCAAATCTAACAATAACCGTATCCTCAGTACATGTTGCATGTCACACACAAACATTTGCACATTTTTCATGTTAAATTTGTACTACTCTTGATTTTGGGCAAAATCGCCAGACATTTTTCTATTTATGTTGCCATGTCCGCACTGTTACCATTTGCTCTGGTCTGTAATCTGTGACTATTCAAGCTTTATTCACATTTACTTCTTCTGGTTTGCGACAAGAGTTTGCTTTCCCACAATAGTCTGGACCAAGTGTGTGGATGTGAATTGGTTCATGTTCAAGCAAAACAAGCAGACGAGACCTGTCTGGTCTCCTTCAGCCTCCAAATGCATTCTGGTACGATTTTTCTATGGTGTAAAGGCGGCTTGAGCCCTATTTGACATAACCATGTCAGTCCTTTAGAACTAAAAAGTAACCATAGTTGGGTATCAAGAGCCATTGATGATTTCATTAAAGCAAACAGAATGTTTTGATATTTTAAGAGTATCAAGACAATAATTTTTTGCAACGAGTGCAGCAGGAAGACCTCCATGGTTGTTTCTCTACAGTTGCCTTGGCTTTTCCCTCATGGCGTCTGGCCAGTGTGTGCAGCAGTTGTCACAAATATGCCTTTATTTCCAAATTTTCATCTACGTATTAAAAGGAAATTGAGAAAACAAACCAAATTAAGTGGAAAAAAATAAAATAAAAAAATAAAATAAAATCTGTGTTCCTTCTGAACCAAAGAAGCTATCCAACTTTTTTGTTTTGCACATCACCAATCCTCAAACAGGTTTCCAGATTTCTTGTACTTTTCTATTCACCGCATTTTACTTGGCGTGAAACGATTCATTTACACTAGGATTTCATTTGTACCATAGTTTCATAAAGTAATATAGAATCTGTGCGAGCTGATTTGCCGTGGAGACCCCTGAAGGAATGAAGCGAAAGTTGAAGAACAGATATGTGTTGTCCGCTGTGATGGCACTTGAGTGTTTTAATTTACATCTTTTTACGTTTTCCACATACCAAATGGTATTTTATTATTTTTCAGTATAGATTATTATTGATTAATTTCATTTTGAAACAGTTTTATATGGTTTAACAATTTCTCTCAACAGATCGATCTGGTTGGATCGTAGGAATATAAACTGAATCATCGATTATCTCCATTAATGGTTATACCACTATATTTTATGATGTTTTTGGGATGATTTTGAGAAAAGTTGTGAATTTATTGAAACATCTTCAAACTTCCATGGACACAACAGCAGGTAACATGAGGAAACTGAGAAACATGCGAGACATTTCACGAACTCTCCATTGTTGGGATGTCGCCAACATCTGCAACTCAAAGAGGTTAATGATTCAGCAAAACCACAAGCTGTATATCTGCATTTTTGTTGTTTTATGTGTTGGTTATCCTCCTGCTATTAACCTGCATGTATCAAATACTTTCACTGCATAGAGTGTGTATTCCTGCACATTTCTAACAGTTGTTTTGTGTGTGTTTTTTTTTAATTCAAAGCGATTTAATTTTTTTTTTATTTCAAACCTCTAACCCTTTTCAGAGACATTTAAGGTTTTTTCCGTGTTTACTATTGATATCATGCATTCAAGTCACTCTTTTATGCATAAATATTTATTGGATGAGAATAGAAGTTGAATGCATGAAAACATTCAGAGCAAAAAGAACAAACTGAAAATGTGTATACAGTTTTAGAATAAGATGAAAATCTTCTAACTAAACTTGGAAAAAAAAATCTCGTTTTTATGAGTAAGGATGCCAATTTTCATCTTAGAAAACATTCTCTGGGAAATTTTACAACCTTTTTTGGTGTCACAGGATCATTTTTTTGGCAATAACTAATGGATGTAATAATATATAATTATATAAAAATATAAAAAGTCACTTATTAGCCTATTGACATATCTTGAGTCAAATGAAGACACACCTTCAAACTAAGAGCCTCTTTGCACAACATTGTGGGAGGATAATTGTCGACCTTTACAAACCTGTTTCATACAGTTTTTAGATGTTTGAAGGTCGAATAATACATTGGTGTAAACATCATAAAAGGGCACACAATCATTAAACCTGAAGTAGTTTTAAAGAAGCTGGTTTACCAATCAGCAGGTGGAACTGAAGAAACTACAATGATGAGCAGAGAAACATCTTTTAATTAATTCAAAGCTAGAGTTGAGTTGATTTAAACGGCCTATACTATGATTTTCTTAAGTCTGTCAAGAATAAACTATATCCGTATATATATATATATTACCTTTGGTACACTAAAAAACAAATTATTTAGGAAATAGGAGGTATTTTTGTGAGCTATTTTCCTACCCGGAAGTAGGACGCCTTAATGTCTGAGGCTCAGTATTTCGCAAAGCTAAAACTAGCTTTCTATTTGTTTCTGTTTGTAGCTGTAAATAGACTTCAAGTTAAAATACACATTTTTTTGACTGTTTAAAAAACAGCTGAACTCAATTGGTGTCAAAAAATTCAAAGTTTTGAAAGCAAAAAAACGATTTCAGATGTAATGTAAGGAGGGTGCAGCATCATCATGTGGGACTGCTGCATTTTAGGAAAAAAAAGTGATTTATAAAGAGTTAAAAGACAAAGTTTTGCAGAGAATGTTTGAGAAAAGATGCATAAAACCATGATGACCTGTGATAGAATTCTTAAAAGTAAAGTCAAAAAAGTTTTTTATTTTTTTTGTTAAGAAGAAATCCGTCTTTTTTTTCTAAGCTGCATGTAAACCTTCAGTTTGTCTTTTGTTCTGGACATTCTCATTGTGTTTGTGGTGGTTTTATGAGTAACGTGGTGTAAAACCATGCCAGTCTTCGCAGAGGACGATGGACTGTGTGGTCTCTGAGGGTGGTAACGGTAAACTGCTGTTTCAACCAAAAGTCCCGCCTGTCAGTTTACCTGTACCCCTCCCTTCCTCCCTTCGTCTGCAGAGGTCTCACAGACTCAGATGTTTTACACAGCCTATGAAATGTTTGAAGGACACGGACTGCGTAAGTCTGCATGGTTTCCTCCTCGCCACAGCTCCCTGGTTGGACCCTCCTCTTCCTCTCTTCCTTCTGTATGCACTCATCTTCTGCAGCATGGAGGCTTTGGTGGCTGAGTAATGCCCATGTACAATCAACCAGAGTTCCTAAACAGACATAAATATAAAAAAGAAGCTCTTAAGTTGGATTATTTTGTGGGTTTGATTTCAAATCAAAGCTTCTGAGATTGAACCTGAGCATTACGGCCACCATCTTGACTCTTGGGATTCATTGGGGTCCATCTCTGCAGGAACAGGTGCATGTTCGTTCTTCCAGGCTTCTCCTTGTGAATGTTGAGTTTACTTTTCATCTTCTTTTGAAGGTCTTTGTCACTGTTGGGCTTCGGTGTCACATCGGTCTATCAGCTCACAACACTGGAGTGCAAAGAAAATGAAAGAACAATAAAATCACACCAAAAGTTTAGAGTCCTGGTGAAGGTTCACACTCAAGACATGTTACACTCATGTTTCATTAGAAAAAAAGGTTAAAAAAAACAAGTTAAAGTTAAGTTAAATGCAAGATATTTTTCCTATGTTAAAAGTGAAAAACTCTGCCAATAGAAACTAGTAAAATTTGCCTTTGTCATATTTATTTTAAAAAGTTGTAATGTCCTGGACTTAATGCTACATTCACAACTGGATCAGAAACGTGTTTGAAAAACTACTTTCACGAAAGTCTAAAAACCTCGTTTTGGACTTCCTTGTTCAGAACTTTTGTGTTCATAAGTTGCTAAGCAAAATCTTAATTTGTGGGCTCTAAGTATGCATGGCCATTGAACACGCGCTGACAGTCAAACCATTTCAGAGATTAATTGTGTGAAAGCATTCACACAATAGTGATTCTCCTGATCCTTTCTGTATGTTTTTCAGCACATAAAAACTCGATCACACTTTAAGCGATTTCAGCAATCATGGTATCAAAATATTCAGCTCGTTCAGTAAATTACTGCTTGTATTTTTGGTATTCATAAACTTTACAATTTTTGAAATATTGAGAAAAATATGCCCCATTGGAAATGAAGGAGAAAGTCTTTAAATTTCAAAATTTTTGAAAGCCTTTAAATACATTCATGGACTATGCTTCCATATTTTATAGTAATTAAAAATAATTGGAGTTTAGCTAACATTTTTGTAACATGCTAACAGTTTTGGCTAATTTATTACTGGGTTTTTTAGGTTAATTAAGAGTTTAGCTTCTATTTAGCAAGCGGCTAATATTTATGACTAATTTAGTTTACTGAGGAATTTAGGCTATTTTGGTGTTTAGCTAGTATTTAAGCAACATGTTAGCTTTTTTGGCTAATTTTGCATCTACTTAGGTTTTCATAGGCTAATTCAAAGTTTAGCTTCTGTCTTAGCAACAGGCTAACGTTTTTGAATAATTTAGCCTACTGAGGAATTTTAGGCCATTTCTGTGTTTAACTAGTATCTAAGCAACAAGCTAGTTTTTTTTTTTTTTGGCTAATTTGGCATCTACTGAGGTTTTTGGGGTTAATTTGGAGTTTAGCTCACATTTGAGCAACACGCTAAATACTTTAGCAAAATTGGCTTGTATTAGGGATTTTTAAGCAATTTTACTTCAATTTTTAGAAATGTAGGTCAACTTTCATAGTTCATAGAAATTTCCAGTCTTTTAGCATATTTAATATTTTGTAAATAGCTTTTGCATTTTCAGCAAATCCCTTAGGCAATTCAAGTAAATTGCCTCACCATTTTCAGCAAAAAGCTTCAGCATCTTCAGTGACAGATAGAGCAACTTTTCTGGTTAAGAATTGTAAGAAAAGAACGGCTTTGTGACCCACAAAACCTCTTTGTCATGAGATACTCAAACCAAATGTATTGTGAGCTGTCATGACCAAGTGAGACAAAATCCTAACAGTTCTACCAAACTACCCAAAGAAGTTAGACAAAACGTGTCAAAAATCAGGACTTTTCTTATTTTTTTTTCAAAAATGTTCATTAGTTATACTTGTGTAAGACAGAACCTCCACATTCAGAAAGAGATATCACTTCATCTTTTTTTCATCTTTCTCTTTCCACTATTTTTTTCTTTCACGGAAACATCTTGTCATGGTAGTTATATGTGCCCTGGGCTTCAAACGTCATAACTGTGCCTAAGACATCCCTATGAGAACAGCACTGCTGCCAGTGTTGCTATTTCCCTGGAATCAAAGAAAAAACATTTTCAGTTACACTACATTAATGTTTTTATATATAAGGAGGAAAAATCCTCTGACTGTTTGAGATTTGTCGCTTCATTTGTGCGGAAGAGCACAGAAGGTGAGTGGGAAAGTTGGTTGGAAAGAATGTAGGCCCTGCAGCGCCGTATGATCATGCTTCCACGCCTCCTCAACGATTTACAAAGAGCGGCATCAACATCTGCTGGGTTCATTGACAAGAACAATGGAAACCATTCACCAACTTTCATCGTCCTTGACTGACGCTCCGTTCACCAACAGCAGAAACACTTCACACATGAGGATATTCGACCTCATATGTGGATTTATCTCAAATTAATGGGGAGTATCGATTCACTGCGGCTGCTTGGAGTCGTATCCTGATATTCTCTTCAGATCCATTGATGTCATAAAATCTGTGAAACCTCAAAACCACAGGAAACAAAGCTGTCGTCAGGAGTGGAAACTATTAACTCACCTAATGTCTTACTCACCGTTCTAGTCATTTTAGCTGCTTTGTGACCACAGAGGATGATGGATCCTCACCCTACCCTTAAGTGTGGGTGTCAATGGGGAAACAGGCTGTGACATTCCCAGAGGTTTTCCGCCCAGTTCCATACTCCTCTTCCGAAACTGAAAGAGGTCTTTCATTGGCCCGTCAGCGTTCGGAAGAAGTGATGTAGCCAGACCCAGTGGGTGTCACACAGTTTTGTCACCACTGAAGGTCCAGTTCAAACGGGGGTCAAACTCTCAGTCTTCACAGGCTTTCTCTATAAAACAGTGACTGTAGACTTCTGAGGGGGTTTCATAATCCGCTTCACTTCCACTCTGAAACCAGTCTGCATCACTGCGCTTCGGTTGCCTTGTTCTGACCTCGTGGTGGCGCTCGGTTTGACTGTTGTGTCCGCTTCTGCAGCTGCAGAGGGGGTCCAGCCTGTGGCCGTCATCACTCCCACAGTGCTGAACGTCCAGCAGGGCCAGCGAGCGGAGCTGCGCTGCACTGCGACAGGAATCCCAACCCCGGCCATCGAATGGATCGGTACAATCATTTGGTCGTCAGGCTGTTAGGAGCATTGACTGTAAATGAGATCTGGACAGAGCCCGTGTGATATCACCCATAGAAAGTAACTTCTGATTTCAGTTACCATTTTTTTGGAATATGTCCGTCGCCATGTTGGAACCAGATGTCCTCCGTAAGCAGTGATTGGTCTGTGTCGGTCTGAGTCAACGTCTCTATGGCAACCACTCTCTCCAATCAGGAGTGAGCGTATTAGAAGGCCACACCCCTTACCACTGACTAGAGAAAATCTGATAATCAGTCGACACGAGGTCACCTACTTTTACTGAGACATCTGATTGGTCAGTTTATGACTGGCACTACAGAAAAAAAATTAGCATTAGCAAAAACATGCTAAAAAGATGCAGCAAAGTAAGAAGGGTTAATCTTTTTCAAGCTTTTTATTAACTATTAAAAATCTCTTTGACACTAGCGGTTAGTTCCTGTTTGGAACGTGTGTGAGTGTATGTGTGGATCACTCAGTCCAGTTCTCAAATACTGTCAATGGTTCAGAGGCTGCCATTTTTTTCCCCAAAAAATGCCTTTTTGATACCTGGTAAAATAGGTGATGCTATGAATGTGGTTGTTCCAGGAGGCCCCAGGGGCAGAATGAGTCCCAGAGCCGTGGTGCGAGGCGGCGTGCTGACCTTCACAGCTGTGGATCCGGCTGATGAGGGACAGTACAGCTGCAAGGCCCTGAACACTTACGGGGAGCACACAGCACAGGCGTCCATCTTTGTCCAAAGTATGCTCCATGACTGTGAATGTGGGTTATGTGTGATGATTATTCTGTACAGGTGGAGATAGATCAAAACGCTGAACGCGTGTTGAAAGTTAAACCAGTTGAACTTTGATTATTTGAAAGTAACCTATGGGTAGCATTCTTTTTAATTCACAAAAGAGCCAAGCATTTCAAAAATAATCACACAGGCGTAATTAATGATTGCGGTTTGTTCCCGGACAGATTTATATGACACCAAGCCTTTCATATAGAATAGAGCTGCGAAAGAAAAAGCAAGATTCACCAGATTTGCACCGTTTTAACATTTTCCACCAAGCCTCTTCCAGCTGTGAGTTCATGTGCTGGTATCTGGTAGCATCAGTCCAGTGGGAACACCATATGCTAAAAGCTAACACATTCTCATTACCATCATATATTATATTGACGCCTGGTAAGGACTCCTCTGTGTCACTTTTTGACGATTTGGGTGACCCCAACTCGTCGTTTTTGTTGACTAGCTGGCTGTCCCAAATAAATCAGAGGTCCGGTTGTTTTGTCGGATGCAGTGGACGCGGACCAAACATCAGGACACGACCAGTACCAGTACCTTAACCCCAGCCTGGTCCGTGCCTGGTACTTCTCTGGAGCTGGTACAGCATCCAGAACCGGTACCGATCCGCGTCCGATACAGGTACCGATACCGATGTGCGTTCGGTACTGATACTGATCAGCATCCGGTTTGGATCCATGGCCGGTACCGGGTCAAGGTTAGGGTTAGGATACCTGTGCAGTTCACGTCCCGGCACAGGTTTGCGGCCCAGAGGTCTGGTTGTTTTGTCGGACGAGGTACCAGATGAAACTGGTACCAGTAATCTAAACTGGTACTCTAACCCTAAACCGGTTTAGAGTACCGGTACTGGTCAAGTCTGGTACAGCGTCCGGAACCAGTACTGAAAGTTCGCAACCGGTCTTGATCGGTTCGGTATCAATACTGATCCACGTACCAGCACCCTAACCCTAGCCTGGTCCTTGTCTGGAACCAGTGCAACATTCAGAACTGGTGGCGATCCACGTCTGGAACCAGTACCCTAACCCTAGCCTGGTCCGTGTCTGCTACCTTGTCCAGAACCTTCTCCAGAACCAGTACTAAATTCAGAACTGGTGGCGATCCGCATCCGGTACCACATCCATTACCAATCCGTGTACAGAACCGGTACCCTAACCTGGTACCTTGTTCGGAACCGATACTGCATTCGGAACCGATTCCGTGTACGGTACCACATCCAGTACAAATCCTCATATGGTACCGGTACTGGTCCGCGTTTGGTTCCGGGTTAGGGTTGAGGTGAGGATACTGGTGCGGTCCAAGTCCCAGTACCGGTTTGGGGCCCGGATGTTGGGGAGCCTTGATTTAATTGGAAAAGCCAGCATATCAAAAAACGAGTTGGGGAAACCCAAAACGTCAATTTTGACGCAGAGAGTCATTAGCCATTTGTCAAAATGTGAAGACTTGGGAATGAGAATGTGTTGTAAAAGCACGTTCAAGAAACCACATTTATGGCATTCTTGAAACATGCATGACATGTCAGGTGAGTACGTAGCATTAAACCTAAAAACTGGAAGCTGTCATAGATGCATAGTTGTGTGATTGGACCATCTATTACAATACATTAGCTCCATACATTCTTCCTGTGAATGTCATTGATGAGACAGCAAAAACTGTTCACTTTTTCATGCCCCTGAATGATTATAGTCCATATCCCGGATAGGATCCAACCCGAGCGGCTTTGGCACCCTACCCCAAGTCCAAGTCAATCACCAAAACGTTGAAGTCGTTGAGGGTGACACCTTAAGGTTGTACTGCAGGGCATCAGGGTCTCCCACTCCAAAGCTCTCCTGGACAAAAGCAGACGGACAAATCCCTCCGCAGGTGAGACATGTCTTGTCCCCGAAGGATGACTTCAACATGAGGAATGAACTATACTGTACATACCTTTAGGATGTCCACAGTCCTAGTGTTTTATCAGACTGTTTCAGAGTATTGACCTTTATTTCTCCCTCCTTTCTGTTTGTCTCCTCCCCCCTTTTTTTTTTATCCTGCCTGTTCTGCCGTTTGCTCAGGCCATTCCCTCTCACGGTTTCCTTCAGTTTAAAAGCAACAGTCTCGATGTGTTACAGAGACGTATTGAGGAGCTGCAGGTCTGTCCATCTGTCTGTCTGTCCCGTCTCATAGCTTACATCCATCGTCCGCTACTGACCTTGTCCTCAATCACTGTCCACTAAGTGCATGATCCAACGTGTCCTTTTAAATCGCACCTCATACATTTTGTAGTCATCGACCACGGCTGAACCATTGAGAGTTAAGCCCGTTTATAAGTGGTGCCAATTCTGGTAAATCCAACAATCTGGATCTGGCATGTTGTATATTTGTTTCTGTGTTACAGTGTTTCATAATTTGGTGTTTTGTGGTGTCCACATCATGCCATCTCCATATTCCCAGAAGAGCTCCATCGTTGCATTGAGTGTTTTAGCAGCACTAAGTGAACTGTAGGTGTTTCAAACATGCCCTGAAACACCTAGCTCTGTTTTCATTTTATTGTCTGACGTCTACACAGCCCTCCTTGGCTCAACGGGGGCTTCAGGGTTGGTTTAGTTCTGCCTCAGAGAATCACCGCCGGTTTCAGCCTTTCCCAGGGGTGGGGGGGCCGAGCTCTGCCGTGCAGCCACGCAGAAATTCTGTGTGCTCTGCGAACGGCTCGCTTGAAAAGCCCGTCAGCGGCGTCAGACGGACACTAAACTCGCTTCGGCCACGGCGCGGTCTAACAGCCCTCATGGTTGAGCGGGCCGCATCTAAGCAGCTTTGTCTGTGGATGACCGTGTACCCCGACCCCTCACCCCCCCAATGTAATAATCCTCCCCTCACCTTGGATACCCTCGGAATGGTTTTCAAGCCAATACACGCCCATCTTCAGCCGTGCTGCCATTTATGATCCACAAAGTCGACATGGTTTTGACACTAGGACACATCAAGATAATGCTCCCTGTGTAACCTCTCACTCCAATGACCTTATCCTAGACCAGCGGTGGGCAATTCCAGGCCTCAAGGGCTGCATATTTTCCTCATATCCTTGTCCTACTCGTGACTGATCACTTGGATCAGGTGTGTCCATCCATGTAGAACAGGAGTGTCAAACTCATTCGCACAAGGGGCCAAAATCCAAAACACACCTTAGATTGTGAGCTGAACATGATAAACATTTATTGAACACGCTAAAACTAAATTTTTAAAACTTTAAAACTGCAACTTTTTTAGCATAATTATGAACAAGATATTTCGCATTACCTGAGATAATGCTAGTGTGAATGCTGTAAGCTGAATTTGGCTTTTGAAGATGCTAGTGATCATAGCTGAAATTGCTGAAGTTGATAGCTGAAATCATAGCTAAATATGCTGAAACTGATAGCCAGTTAGAATATTAGTTAAATGCCAAATTAGCCTACAAAACAATAAAAAAAAATTGTTTTGCTGAAACGGCTAGCATGTAGCTGAAAAAATAGCTAAACTTCAAAATATCCTAAAAAACTGAAAAAAAAATAATTAGCCTAAACAGCTAGCGTGTAAATATTAGCCTAACTCCAAAACAGCCAAAAAAAATTAAAAACAAAAACCCAAATTAGCCAAAAGAACTAGCAATCAATTTAAAACTTGTTTATATTTCAATATTTTACTCTCCATAAAAATATATTATGACAAAATTATGCAATTTAGAAATTAACGCAAGATAACATCGGGCTATTAGTAACGAAAATGAAATGATCTTTGAGGGCCGGATCCGGCCCCCGGGCCTTGACTTTGACACGTGATTTAGAACACACTAGAGCAGGATATGTTGGAAAACATTCAAATATGCGACCCTCGGTGCCCACCCCTGTCCTAGATGATCTGTCCTAACAGTGCTAATGTTGTACCTTTGAAACTCATCCATCCTTTTAGATTAGTCTCACCAGTCTCGTTAATTCACCTATTTATGATTTATTAACAAAAGTCAATCATCAATGTGGATCGTCTGACGTCACACTGCAGATTCTTCTTATCACGTCACTGCAATCACAGTGAAACGGACACAGTTTCAGTAACACCACCTGTCTTGTCCTAAAGGTTTTGTGCTTTTAGCCACCTATTTCTTTATGTCAGCCCTGTTTTGTTTCGTTGTGTGTGTTTTACTGAGGTAGGTAAGTGAGACAACGCACTTTATCGTGGCAGATCTATATGGTAACGAATTTTATGGAATCCTCTGACTAACCGTCCCGTTCCCTTCAGGCTCGGACAGACCGCACTGACATCGGTACTCTGTTGATCCCTGACATCAAGATTTCTGACTCTGGGACTTACATGTGTGTGGGCAGCAACAGCGTTGGCTCAAATAACGCTCCTGTTCGAGTCAATGTGCTCAAGGGTAAGCAAGGTTGTTGGATCGCCAATGTATTAGAAGGGTTTTGACCAGGGGTCGGCAACCTTTAACAGTAAAAGAGCCATTTGCACTCGTTTTCTATTGATCAAAGCCTAGAAGGAGCAACAAAGTCATATTTTAGCCTTTAAGAAATTTGGATTTTTCGTTCATGACCTTCTTTTTTTAATAATAAATACAAATTATGTCTATTTTTTGTAACAAACAAAAGCAGGAATATAAAAAGAACCTAGAACAGGGGTCTCAAACTCAAATCAGCCGGGGGCCGCTGGAGGCGGAATCCAGTTGAGGACGGGCCGCATCAGGATTTTCATAAGAAAATCGCTGAGAAAACATTCCAATGTTCTTAAATATCTTTATTTTTAACACAAAATAATG
>NC_050518.1:19371864-19383305 GCF_002922805.2 Oryzias melastigma | reverse complement strand
GTAATCTTTCATATGAAGACGCGGGCCGCAAATCATCATCCTGCGGGCCGCAAATGGCCCGCGGGCCGCGAGTTTGAGACCCCTGACCTAGAATCTCTCAAAATGTTCTTTTTTTTTACACTTGACAGAAGCTCAAATATCTTATTTTTAAAGTAAAAGACGCTCTGTGTCAAACAGGATCATCTCAGTGGAGCTCTGGGCAGCTAGTTGGTTGGGTCAGTAGCCTCTATGATTTATTTTGTGTTTGGCCAAGGAGCCACAATGTAGAGATAAAAGAGCCAGAAGTGACCATGTCTCCAAAATATAGTCAACTTTATAAGAATACAGGATTAATACATTAGATTCTTAGTTTCCTCTGTTTAAAGGGGATGTTTTACCTTTTAATTTACTACGACAGATTGGTGTGTGTTTTGTGTTGCAGCAGCAGACCACAGCTCTGTAGCTGTGTCCATCCACCCCTCCATAGCCGACTTTCAGGAGGGTCAGAGTCTGCAGCTGAACTGCCTTGCTCCCGGTAATCCTCCTCCAAGGGTCACCTGGACAAAAGCCAGCGGAAGCCTCTCTACCAACCACCAGGTAATCTCCGCCTTTTTATCAGGGACTGGTTTTCTGCAGGTATTTTGTGACTTGCAGTTCCCTTGAGGCTCATGTGGCCACCTTTGTGTGTGGTAAGTGTATCAGTGAATGTATTTGTTAGAATATTATACGTTCCTTACTCTTATGTTGTATGAGTGATGCTGTTGTAGGGTGTCCTTACGTCACGTTGTAGTCGTTAGTACCATTAGTATGCATACTGACTGCATTGATACTTAAGAAAGTACTTTAATTAAACTTAACGTAACAACTTGGTTCGATTCGATTCCTTATAAATTCATTTCATTTCATTTGACTACAATATCCCAGTTGCATTTTTGACATTTTTGCTCTGTGTTCACTAAGAAAACTACATCACACAGTCTGGCCCGTGGGCCGCATTTGGCCCACAATCAAATTCTCACTGGTCCGCAGGCTCCTTTGATAAAATCATTAATATTTGGCCCCTTGTATTTTCCCAAAAAAAGTGGAAATTGGCATATTCTCTCAGTAAAAGATGAAACAATTGTGTCTGTCTAATATGCCAAGAGATTGTGGCTGTTTTCAATTAGTTCAACATCAAGAGAGGCTACCAGACAACATGCTTTTATAAATGCTACATTGCTTGACTGATTGATTCAAAAATTCAAGGATTAAAAACTGTAGTGAAATGTTGACGATCTTCTGGCCTTGACACGGCAGTGCTTTAAGATAAATATGTGATGCTAATAGAACGACAAGTTCATTTTTTTAAATTGTCACTTAACATAGAAGCAAGTTAAAATGCTGCAGTCTTAAAGGGAAAATGTATTTATAAATCCCAAAATGTTCTCTTTGGGCTTGAACTTATTTAAGATGAGGTGACAAACACTAAACAATCACAATCACGTCATTAGTCTGACTCAATGGCAAAGTGACCAAAACATGGTTTTCCCACTGATGCATGAGTGCTTAGTGCACTCATTATGGGAAACTCACATCTTTGGAAAATAAAAGCCCATTAATACAAGTTTAGATTGAGAAGCATTTTTCTTTACTCCAAGTCTTTCCCAGGTAAGAAGTTGCATTTCAAATTCAAACCCCCATAAAAAAAACATTAAGCTGTTTGGAATTGGATTTAAGAACCTAAACAGTTAACAAAATAATAGCCTTTCATTAAAACACTCTGGTGATTCTTTCATGATTAAACACAACAGTCCAGCAAAATAACTGAAATTGGATTATGAAAAAATCTATTTAAAATAAACAGACACATACGCCTATCTATCTCTATACACAAACAGATATGTCATTATAATTACTCTTACAAATAGACTTATTAGCACTAATACACATATTCCATGACACAATTTATCTGTTAAATATTGAGTTTGATGAATTGTTTGCAAGTGTGTGTAATTTCACCCATTGAAATATGAAGATTCCTAAGGGGTAACGAGGCACCAACCAGGCACTGCTTGGCAACAGCAACGGCGGGATAGTCTGAAACCTCCAGATTGAGCTGGATTTAAAAAAAAAAAAAAAAAAAAAAAAAACTTAAGTACACAGGCTTTTTTACTGAAGTCAGTCATCATTCACTCAAATAGAAAATGTTTCTAGAATTTGTTTTCATTTCTTCGGCTAATTTTTATATATTGCCATTCAATCTTGTATTTCTCCAATATAGGAGCCAGTTAGATAGATTTTGATAAATTTTGACCTTATTTGCTTAAAATCTCCTGGCAGCAGGTTTTTAAAGGTTTGAAGAACTTTGTGAATCTTTGGAGTTATTACTTTTGTTTATTGATAGACTCAGTGGGCGGTGAGCGTGTCATTTGATTGTGCAGCGTGATTGGACGCAGATGTTTTAAAACAGGGGTGTCAAACATATGGCCCGCGGGCCGTATCCGGCCCCCCCCGATGGTTTAATCTGGCCCAGTCATGAAAAGAAAAAAAATATGAGAATGTTGGAAATAAAAAAATAAAAAGCAAGTTTGTAGCCCATTCCTGTGGCGAGTTATGGTACTTAACCCTTAACATCAGAGCTCCAGTTGATTGACTGTAACTTCTCAACCGTTAACATGATCAACGTAATTCCAGCAGATTCTGAAGGAGAAAGCCGCTTTTCTCCTTCAGAATCTGCTGGAATTACATTAATCATGTTAACGGTTGAAAACTTACAGAATGTTTAAGATTTTTTATTTAAGCGTCACCAGCGATACTTCAGGTCTTAAAGAGTTAAAGAAATTACTGCAATGCGCAATTCTGCCACTAGGGAGAGCAAAGGAAATGCAGGACCGGTGCATATGTTCTGGGCCTGCAAAATCGGCTCGGGGGATTGCGACTTGATGACGTATAAGATTGCGATCGGTGCAGACTATTAGACCACCATCACATGACATAAAGAAATGACACGTGTCCCATTACAATGCATGGACTCTTCCCGAGTAAAGAACTGAGGAGATCCGAACAAGTACGCAACGAATCCCAAAAGGGGGCGCAATATTTGTTATTAACCGTAAAAACCTTGATAACAAAATAATCAAATCGAGGGGAATCATCACAGGATAGCAATCGTATTTTAATAGAGAGAAATCAGGCTGTGAAGCGTGAAGTTTTTGCTAAAGTGGGTGCTAGTGAGTAGCATGCTAGTTTGTCGTTGGTTGCACATTAAAAAAAGAAACAGGAAGTGACTATTCGCACGTAATTTTATCAAAATACATCCTGGCAACTGGCAGGAGTTGATGGTTTACTGATCTCAAAATTTCCATTTGATAAAAAATAATATTTTAAAATGTAATAAATTACAAACTATAATGTTAATTGATTCAAATATTCACTTTTTACAGTGTAGAAGCCCCACTTGTAGCAAAATAGTCCTATATGACAAAAACAAATAATATGGTTCAGATGCAGAAACAAAATAATCTTTTTTTTTTTACATTAAATCCATTAAAAAACCTTTTTTTTCAAGACTAGTTTAAAAAAAGATACATATGGTGACATCCACAACAGTTGTTTATTCTTTTTTGTAAATACAATGTCATCAACTTTTTTATTTTGCTATTCTTCTTTATCGGATGCAAAAAGTATCTAATTCATATTTTAAATGATCCTCTTTATCCTTGTAGGTCATTGGAAGTTCTCTGCGTATTCTATCGGCCAGCGCTGAGGACTCTGGAGAGTATATTTGTCGTGTGCAGGGATCTCCTGGGAGCTCTCACGTCCATCAGGCTTCTGTTTCTGTGTCTGTCACCTCGCCTTCTTCACGTAAGGATCTTTTCATCTGTTTTTCCTGAAGACCTTTAGGGCAGACAGTAAAAGTTCATCTGACCTTTCTCTAAGTTTCAGATGCCCCTCCAGCAGACTCAAAGTTACAATCTTTTCAACCCGTTGAGCTATAAATTAGATCAGGGAGCTGCTTCGCTCATGAGTAAACCTTCTGGAGTGACCTCAGATTAAATTCCCATGATCTCATCCTCGGTTTACTGTAATGGCTCGTGGCCAAAACCGGTTTGTCATGGAGAGTGACACCCTCCAAATTAGAGAAGACTGCTCAGTTCTTAATGGCTTCTGCTGCAGGCCCGCAGAGCCCCGTCATCGCCATCGAACCCAGCAGCATCGCAGTGGAGGAGGGGAAGTCCGCCAGCTTCAGGTGCAAGGTGCACGGTGGAGCGAAGCCGATCACACTGGAGTGGAAGAGGGACAACAATGAGCCGCTACCTGGTAACAGCTGACCACACACATAAGTTTAGGAGCATTCAGGCCTTTCTTTTTGCATTTTCATTTATATGTTCTATTATAGAGCAATAAAGAAATCCACATCTTCACTCAATTCCAATCAATACAAACCTGCATATAGACAAGACATCTAGGTTGTGGGATTTTGGTTAAAAACGTAATCATAATTAAAACACTATTGGTAACGTTTTGTAAAATAAAAAAAATGTAATTGGAGGACTACTCTTACAGACACCGCCTGTTCTCTAGCTTTCCTACTATTCTCCTCTTCTCTGCAGTCAACGCCGAAATTGGTCGTGACGGTTCCATGACCATCACCAACGCCCGTCGGGAAAATCATGGAGCCTACCGCTGCATAGCCACCAACCCGTATGGCATCACCCAGCTCATCGTGTCTTTGGTGGTCAAAGGTCAGCCTAATTCAAACCTCAATGTTTCTGAGGACAGGGCTCCCTCTAGTGGTGTTCACGGCATACGTCTTTGTGTTTCCAGTGTCTCCTGCGGTCACCGTCACCCCTGTTGGACCGGTGAAGGTCAAGGTGGGGGAACCCATCACCCTGGAATGTCAAGCGGCGGGCGAACCTCGCCCTTCGGTCTCTTGGCACAAGCTGGACAACAACCGCAAAACCACCCTGACAAGTCCTGTTCCCATGGAGTCCAACGCTCTGCTGCAGGTACTCCTTAAAGCAGCACTGCTGCAGAATCCACGTTTCTCCCACCTAAAACCCGCTCATTTAATTCCAGATTCTGGTCGCACGTCCGGAGGACACCGGCACCTACGTGTGCACTGCTCAAAGCTCTAACGGACTCTCTGAGACCAGCGTGCTAGTGATCGTTCAGGGTGGACCTTCGGTGCCGGGAGTCCCCATGGTGGTGGCTCCGGATCCCCTCATGGTGGTGGTGGAGGGACAGACTGTGACACTGCACTGTGATGTGCACGGTAAGACTGGCAGATTTGTGTCTTTATAAGGACAAGATGGACATATTGTTCATAGTTAGTGTTAACCCTTCAACACCTGAGTCGTCGTCGGTGACACTTAAACACAAAATCTTTAACATACTGTAATCTAAACGTTGCTTAGTCAATTCACGAATTGAACCACAATTCTTACTTTTTAATACAATGCTTGTTGCTATGTGTATGACTTTCTACTGGATGTCTGAAAATTTAAATTATTTGTATTATTCCCCTTTAAATCATGCCTTTATTTAAGTTCAGCTGTAACATAAACAGTAAAAAAGTATAAAAATGACTGTTGTTTTAGATCATTCAACAACAAAACCTGAAAATGTTCTCCACAGCTTCCTATCCTCAAAGTTCTTCAACATTTACGTTCTAAGCATTACATATTGGTGCAAATCCGGTATATAAAGTCGCTTTTTTTTCCGCGACAGAATCTGGTGATTCACTTGGTGATAACTCACTCAGGTGATATCCTTCAGAATCCGCTAGAATTATATTAATTGCGTCAACTGTTGAAGAGTTACCATAACCAGAAGACTGTAAACCCCGCAGGTAAAGCTCTGGTGTTAAGGCTGTTTCATTTTTTTAGAACTCATGTCACTAAGAGGAACTTAAGTCTCATTTTTTGAACAGAAAAACAGACTCGCTAGTTTTACTTTGAAAACAGGAAGCCTAACCAACACAAAGATTTGTTTACTTCCGGTGACCTCTGAGGTGCGCATTCAGAATTTACTGGAATTATTTTGATCGTCCTAACAATTAAAAAATTACAGTAAATCAGAGAACATAAACACTGCAGCTCCGGTGTTAAAGGGTTAAAGGGATCAGGATTGAATGGAGCTTCTGGTGTCTGTAGGATTTCCCTCACCAACCATCTCCTGGTCCAAGCTGCGGTCCCCTCTGCCTTGGAGGCACAAGCAGGTGAACGGCAGCCTGGAGCTGCCCAGCGTCGGCCGGCAGGACTCGGGCGAATACATCTGCAGCGCCAGAAACGCCGTGGGAACCAGCAAAGCCACCATCATGCTCGACGTTGAGAGTGAGTCTTACTGCTCCGCCGTTTAAGAAGTTTGCTTCTTTTGAGTTGTGGTGGAATATTTGTTGATCCGATGAAATGAAGAAATGTCAAACGTTTTCATGAAAGTTTATTAAACAGAGCAGAGAAAAGTACACGTTGGCGAGCATGGCGGAGAGGTCTGCAGAGCCCTGATCTGTGATGAAGGACGCTCACATTTTATACAGTCATACAATCAGCTGTTAATCAGGAGCTTAAGATGGAAACGTAAGTGTCATATCTAACATGAACAAGATGTTCTAATGAAATCAAAATGTTTACACATTGTGGTCAGGGTGTTCTGACAACAAGAAAACAAGACTCAGAGGATGAGACATAAGCAAATGTATAATTTCCATGACAGAGTCTCCAAAAAAAAAAATTGTTTTTTTCTTTCCCCAGCTCCTCCGTACACCACCTCCATGCAGGACGGCGTGGCGGTGCGGGTCGGGGAGGTGATCCGGCTGCAGTGCCTCGCCCACGGCACGCCGCCGCTGACCTTCGTCTGGACCAAAGTGGATGGACAGCTGCCTCCCCGAGCTCAGGTCGAAGGCGGGGATCTGCAAATCGACCTGGCGACCGCCGAGGATGCTGGGACCTACAAGTGTGTGGTCAGCAACAAAGTGGGCAGCAGTGAAGTGTTTGTCAAAGTGGCTGTCAGATGTAAGTCCTTGCAGCTTCTTCCTCCTTTCTAAAGTAAAGTTCGGTATAAACGTGGATTCTGGGTGCAGCGCCGCTGGCGGTGCGCGTATCCCCTCAGGTTGAGGTCAAAGCGCGCGGCGGCACGGTGGAGTTCACCTGTTCAGCTGCAGGTGGGGTGGAGACCAAGATTGAGTGGCTCAAGGAAGGAGGGGCCCTTCCGCCAAACCACCACATTCGGGACGGAGTGCTGAGGTGATCGCTGATGCACAGCATTATGTTCAATCTATAAAGGTAAAAGCAAGCACTGCATTGTGGGATTTCTGTGCAGGATCGAGAACCTGGAGCAGAGCAATGAAGGGGTCTACATTTGCAGAGCGAGCAGCGTTTACGGGGAGGTTCAGGACACCGCCAGGCTCACCATCCAAGGTACGTCACTCCACCAGAACAGTCACTGGCAGCAGACTTTAGAAAGGTATGTTAAACAAACGTTCTGGTTGTAGAAAACATTTGTTTTTGTCATTTTTGCATAAATAAAAAAACTCATAGTTGGCAGTCAAATAAAGCAGAGTCTTCCCTGAAGGTCCAAAATGGTTTATTCCAAAAAAATCTTTATGACATCACCATAAACTAATAACTAATAAACCTATAAGAGCAATCGTAAATATTTCGTCCGTCCTTTTCCTTCCTGCAGCTCTGCCAAAGGTCATGATCAACGTGCGAACCTCGGTGCAGACCGTCATGATTGGGAATTCCGTGGAGTTTGAGTGTCAAGCCACCGGCGACCCGGAGCCGACCATCAAATGGAGCAAAGTGGACGGCTCGCTGCCGGCCCACATCGTGGTGAAGGGCGGCATGCTGAAGATCGAGCGCGTGACTGAAGCGGACGCCGGCCAGTACCGCTGTACGGCGACCAACGACGTGGGCTCGGTCCAGTCCCAGGTGGTCCTCAATGTGCAGTGTGAGTATTTCCCATGATTCTCCTCTCTCAGTCAGAAAAAGTGGTTGATATATTGATTCAAATCAGAGAAAGTCTTCATTTTTAACAGGTCTCCTTAATTGGACACATATAATAGCAAACACTGTTGATAGCCTAATAGAAAAAGCTGACGAGAAGATCTGCATAGATTCTGTTCTTTGATCACAAATAGTTTTTGTTGCTTCAGATTTGCCTTTAGGATCTTCTTGCTAATAATCTATGCTTTTGTTTCAATAAAATCTTGTGTAGCTCTTCCTCAAATTGCTGCTCTACCAGAAAAGAAGGAGGTGACGGTGGGGTCGGATGCTGTGTTGCCCTGTGTGGCGTCAGGATATCCAGCTCCTAATATCAAATGGTCAAAGGTGAATGAGGTTTTCTTTAGTTATTTTTTTGTGTAAAAAGTGTTGAAAATGTACTTTTAATATATCAAATGTATTTTTTTGCCTCACACTCATGAAGTTTTCTTAATATTTGGGACCATATGTGTCTGTTCCCTTCAGACAAAGTTGTTTTTCTGCAACCTGAGACTCTTTTAATCCTCCATTTGTGACTCTTTGGTTAAAGTTCAATTCTTTTTTCTTTGGACTAACAGGTGCATCAAACAAAAACAAACAGTCTTAAAAGTCAATTTTTTTTTTAACTCTTTCACAAACCGTTGATGCACAGTACATATCACTTCACTCCTGACTACATTACCCACAATGCTCTGACAATCCAATTAAGTGGTGCAGCTTCATAGTTTACCAAACTACAACATTTGAGCAGATTTTTGAGCACCATGTAAAACCAATTGAGGTCAGTAAGAACAACTTACTTAGAGTACACCAAATTATTATAGAAAATTAATATATTTAAGTATCGAAAAATACGGTGTGGGTCACATAATTAGCTCTGATTTGCGAATTTCTGATGGAAATGTACCATCATGGCCCTGCGACAGACTGCAACCTGTCCAGGGTGTACCCCGCCTTCGCCCATCAGTAGCCGGGATAGGCTCCGGCACCCCGCGACCCCGAAAGGGATGAAGCGGTCAAGAAGATGGATGGATGGATGTACCATCATTAGTAAAATAAATTCCACTACAAACATTTTGTTACATGCTATTTCATTTGCTGCATTAAGATATGTAGTACAGGGGTCTTTTATTTTGAAAGGAAGTCAAGTGAACTTTTGTCAAAAGCTTTAAGCTGCTTCACATTTATAAAAATAGGCTTTTTTTCCTTTATGTTTTATTTATGCAAAAAAAATGAATTTATATTCATCATAATAGTAACAAGAACATATATACAAATCAGTGTCTTATTTTTCTAAAGGTTTCAATAAGAAATCGACCCGAATGGCTCTTGGAGTGTTGACGATCGCAGACCCCTGCTCTAACCAAACCAGGATACTTCGGCGTGTGTCACCATCTTTATCCTGTGTCTCTATTTCTTCCAGATGGAGGAAGAGCTTCCATCAAAGTGTTTCCAGGAGGCCAACGTCCTGACAGTCCCTCAGGTCACCCATGAAGACTCGGGCACCTACATCTGCACTGCCTCCAACAAGCAGGGCAAGGTGGAGGCCTTCACCACCCTGGAAGTCCACGGTTAGTGTGTGGTCTCCAAGCGTTTTTAGGTCTCACATCAGTTTCCCTTAACTTTTGAGGGTAAAATTGATCTTTATCCCTGTAAATCACATGCAGCTGCTTTAATATTAATTTGTTTGCTAAATTTAACGTTGGGACCATTAAAATGTGATAAAGATTTTAGCCTAGCTCCATAGCTATCAAAGTGAGGGCTAAAAAATTCTCTCTGTCTTTTAAGGCGTGACTCATATATATAAAAAATCATTACCAAAGCTGGTATTTTCTAAATATAATTATAAATGTTTCTACTATTTGAATAACTTTATTACCAGCAGCTGAATATTATGCATTATCAATATGAAATGTTTGAATGATGGTTGCAATTAATTCATATTTGGATCAAAGACTCCTGTTTATGTCTGTAAGATGCAGATTTTTTTTTTATCTTGATATCAAAGGCAAATTGCAGAAAATAGTTTCCAAATAAGTTTGTTTTTTGTTATTTTACTAGCATTTAGTGGTTGGCTCAGTCGCTTTAAGAAGTGGATGGATTTTGTCAAGATGGATTTGACATACATCAAGAATGAATTACATGTAGCGGAGACAGTTTAGTAGTTTTTCAAAATAAAACTTCCTTCCGAATTTAAATTAAAGGGAAGAATAATAATGTCTTGATGAAAATAAAAAAAATATATCGTAAAGTTCAGGAGGAGAATGATCAGATTCTCCTCTGTGTTTGTTTTGGATGGTCCTTTTTCCCAAGAGGATCTGGTGGCAGACAAGATGGCGGCTGAATATTAATCAGAATTAGCCGGAAGATTTTAAAATTATAGCCACTTTTATTAAAACTTTTTAATGTAAAAAACACTGGTTTATTGTTCAGGACTAGCTTAAAATGTGTTAAAACAATTTATTAATTTCAAAAAATAGACTAGTGTTTACCTTTGACTGCGGTTAACTTCGAGTATTCACGTGAAGTTAACTGTGTAAATGCTTTTAACCACCGGTCATTAGTCTTTTTCGAACAAAAACTGGAGTATTTTTCAATCGAAAAATACTGCTGGCATCTTTGTCTTCCACCAGGTTCCCCTCTTTTTTCTGCTTTGCTGTCAATAATAAATACTAATACGCCTACAGTGCCCTCTAGTGGTTATTTATGAAATGGCTTTCAATCTTCCTTGAAGACCCAAAGCATTTTGCAGTCACAGTCCTATTCTGATGGCGGCTCCGCTGCTGAACACAGGCTCCAATTTTGAACAGCGTAGGGTTCGATATCTTGCCCAAGGACACTTTGATACATGGTCAGCAACAACCCCAGGCTTCCTTGTGACTTCATAGTTAGGCAGTGGCGTTAAGGGTCTTGACTAGGGACCCACACCGGATTAAGCTCATTGCGCCATTCCTACACTCAGCTATGCGTACATCATATGCTAGTCAGTAACTGCAATGAGTGCTTCTTCTTTTTTTTCTTTTCAGAGAGAGTGATGCCGTACTTTGCTCAGGAACCCTTGTCGTACCTCACCCTGCCCACCATTAAAAACGCCTACAAGGCCTTCAGCATAAAGATCGACCTAAGACCTGATAACGTTGACGGTAGGGGTGAACTTTCAACTCTTCACATCCTGTAAAAAAATCTTGTTTTTCAATTGTTTTTTTCTCATATTTACTTTAACTACAACTTGTGTCCCTCCCCCCCACACACCCACCTGGTCCGTGTGGTGTAAAGGTCTCATATTGTATGCTGGTGAGTCTCAGCCAGTCCAGCCTGGTGTCCTGCTCTTTGCCTGCGCCAGACGTCATCATGCTGAAGGCTGATTATTATTTTACGGCTGCAAACCCGACGGTGCATGGCCAGTGTTTCCAGTCACAGAAGAAGAAGCTGGTTTATTAATGCACGCCAAAGTCATGATTACTGTTCAGGTGCAGGCAGATCCCCTGCTTTTGCATGACG
>NC_050518.1:19358386-19371835 GCF_002922805.2 Oryzias melastigma | reverse complement strand
ATTAAAAAAAAAAAAAAAAAAACTACTGTCTATCCTCAAAGAATTTGTTTTTAAGTTTCAGGTGAAGATTTTCTCACATGAGCAAAGGTTTGAAGCCCTTTGGCTCATCCTTTGAGTGACCCCCTCGTGAGCATGTGCTGTTCATCTGTATATCAAAGCATGAGCTTGTCAAGCATGTGGATGAAGAAAGAGGAGGACGAGCAGAAGAATGGATCAAACAGATTGTGCAGCGCAGTGACTGAATGACAGTTTAGGTCATGGCTTTGGATGGCTTCAACCAAACACGCCGTTTTTACAGTCCAGTTTTTTCAAAGGCTTCCTATAGTACAGTGGCTCCGAAGTCCAAATCGCCCGACACAAAGAGGGTTTAAAGATCACAATTAAAAAGGCAAAATAAATTATAAAAAGACAACATTACATCCTGGGAACCAAAACGTGAAAAAAAAAATGCATTTCAGAAAATAATTTCCAGAGATCAAAATGAAATGAAGCACAATAAGAAATTGGAAGCAGTAGGTACTATGGGACATCAGTGATTAGATGATGTTGAAGTTTTGAAGAAAACAGAAAGATGTTTTGCCCGAACGGGGGAGAGTTGATTGCGCAATCACCTTGTTTTGGAGTGGGTGTGGCCAGAACCTTAAAGGAATATCGTCTTGACAAAAACTAACAACTGTTAAGGCAAACAAATGTTGTCATCCAATCAGTGATGTCCCATAAATCTTTTCTTGATTCTTATTCTGTTTCATTTTTTATCATTTCTTTTTCATTTTTGGAAATGACTGTTGTTTCTGAAATGTTTCTTTTTTTACTACACATCCTATTTTTGGACTTACATTTTAGTTTCTGCAACGTTGTTTTTTTATATTTGTTTTGCTTTTTTGGTGTGATTTGGACTTCAGGGCCACCATACCATAAGCCTGTAATTACATCCATCCTAACAGGTTGCAGAAATCCTGGCGGAAAATATCAACAATTAAGTGGAATCACACGATTCCTAAAGGGGTTGTTGAAAATCCACTGACTAATTAGGATGGATATTAATTTTAAGTTTTGGTAAATTATGCAAACATTTCACTTGTATGTTTTTTCAACAGGTATGATCCTCTACAATGGCCAAAGAAGAACCACTGGGGCTGACTTTATCTCTTTGGGACTCGTGAGCGGCCGTCTGGAGTTCAGGTCTGACTCAGAGAGACGCAAAACTTAAACAAATAAAAGCTGAAATCTCATTTATTGACCTAAATTTTACTTAACTGACTATTGCAATGTAACGATGTATCTTTACTATACAGCTCCAATCTATGTCATTTAATTGAAATGTTTTAAATACATTATTTAAAGCAGATTTTAGGTTTTGATTAATTTAAAAAAATTGATCACTTTCTACCACATTTGCTGTTTTTTCTTGAATTTTAAAACCCACTGCTGAAATTTGTGTTTTTTATCTTGTTCTTGTAACATTTTTGTCATGATGGAGGACGTACACAGTATAAAAAGAAGCTCAAAATTAAATTTCAGAATATTTCTTTATTTAAATGGTTGTGAATCAGGAGCAGATAATAAAAAATGCAGGTTGAAAAAGAACATGTTTGTTTCACTGCTCTGCTCCATTTTAATACATCCACCTGTAAATGAATAGATCCATAAACAGTATTTCTTAATTTCCTAATCCGAGCTGACATTTGGCCCGCTGAGTTTGATGGGACAGTTTGTCAGTTAACATAATGACATTTAATTATTTATTTCCAATTTTAAATAATTAATGACACATTTATTGGATATTTTCATTTTAAATGTATGTATTTCAATTTGTCTCTTTTACCCCAAACTGCACCATGAAATAATTAACTATATAATGAAATATATAAATGTGCTTTCAATGGCTATTTCAATATTTTAATACCACGCATATTTAAACATGTATTTATTGATTTCCTATTTTATTTATTCGATGCCAATTTTAAATAATTAACTAGAAAAGTTGCATTACCTGCAATAATGCTGGTGTGAAAGCTTTTGCTGAATGTGGTTGCGGAAGAAATTTGTTTTATTTACTGAATAATGTCATGAACGTTCTGGATGTTTTGATACCAAGCTTGCATAATTTACAAAAAATGCCCCAAAAATTGAAGAATTTCATGAAAAAATTGCTAAAATAGTAGCTTAATAATAATATCTTAATAATAGATCAGAATTAGACTGAAAAACCTTAGTGGATGCAAATTTAGCCAAAAAACCTAGCACGTTGCTACAAAATACTAGCTTAGCTCCAAATTAGCTTTTAAAACCTACATAAATCCCAAATTAACCAAAAGCAAGAATGTTTATAAAATAGTAGCTTTTCTCCAAAGTAGCTCTTAAAACCCAAATAGATGCCAAATTTAGGCAAGAAAGTTAGAACGTTGTTAAATAAGAGCTTAATGCCAGGTTAGCTCAAAAAACCTCAGAAGATGCCAAATTGGCCAAAAAATGCTAGCAGGTTGCTAAAAGTTACTAGCTTAACTCAAAGTTAGTCCAATGCCTCAGTAGATGCCAGATTTGCAAAAAAAAAAAAAAAAAATGCATGTTGCAAAAATACTAATTTAGCTCCAAATTAGCTTTTAAAACCAATATAAATGCCAAAATAACTAAAAAAAAAAGCTAGCTCGTTGCTGGAATACTAGCTTCACTCAGAATTAGCTCAAAAAAACTCAGCAGATGTCAAATTAGCTAAAAAAGCATTTATTGTGTAAGCATGTATTGTTAGCATTCACACAATGACTCATTTATGTAATAATTGAATGTTTTTTATTTATTTCAATGTGTCATCCATGCTTTGTATGTTGTTTTACATTTAGTTTGAAAACATGTATTCCTTCATCCTAGAAGTATCATCATTTGTACTAAAAATATTTGTGCCTTTAAGATTTTTTTTTTATCAAATCAAAGTGATGAATCTGATCTGAACACATTTAGAGTGAACCTATTAAAGCTTTAGGGGAAGGTTATCCCAAAAACTTATTAAAGATGTATCTTTCCCAACTAGTCCTCAAAACTTTCTTCAGATTCTTTTTTCGGATTATCATGTTTCACACCGAAGACGTATTTTCCCTTCCTGACACAATCCCCTCGTTATTGCAGGTTTGATGTGGGTTCTGGAATGGCTACGATACGTGACCCCAACCCCATTAAAATTGGAGAGTTTCACACGGTTGAGTTACATCGCAACATCACCCAGGGATACATCGTTGTGGATGGAGGTGAACCCATTACTGGCACCTCACAGGTATTTCAGCACAACGCCATTTGCTGCCCCTGCTAAGCATGAGCACTTTCATGATCACATCTTCTGTGTGGCTCAGGGCAAATTCCAAGGCCTTGATCTGAATGAGGAGCTGCATGTGGGGGGTCATCCGAACTATACAGTCCTTGCCAAAACTGCTGGCATCAAGTCTGGTTTTGTTGGTAAAACATCCCAACGTTGAGTTGAGACAGCGATTCTCAAACAGTGTTTTCCCTTGTATGACACGTGGGACCGATTGTTTGCAGGCTGCATCCGTCAGCTGATTATTCAGGGAGAGGAAGTCATCTTCAAGGACCTTGACCGCAGCTCTACTGGTGTTACAAACTGTCCTACCTGCAAGGATCAGCCATGCCAGGTCAGACCAATCAATCCACATTTCGTTTTCTCCAGTTTGGTTGGTAGGTTGGTTGCCTGGTTAGTTAGCTGGTTTGCTCCGTTATCCCATCCTATTCAGTCAACCATTATGTCTCTTTACAGAATGGAGGGAGGTGTGCGGATTCAGATGCCAGTTTGTACAAATGCAGCTGCCCCAGTGGATTTACGGGCAGCAACTGCCAGCATCTCTCATCCCTTCATTGTCATTTAGGTACAAGTCAAGAGTCGTGTTGTTTCATGGATGCACGTCTTTCTAATCTATCATCTCCTTACACTCTTCAGGAGCCTGTGGACCAGATGCCACTTGCATAAACCGTGCAAATGGTCTGGGCTATGACTGCCGCTGCCATCTTGGCAAGTCTGGAGACAAATGTATGGATGGTAAGACAAAAAAGTCCTCACTCGTTTATGAGAAAATGTCAAAATAAAAGACCCTAAAGATAGAGTTAAACTAAAGAAAGTCAGTCTGTAGCAAACCATTTTTTTTTTTTATTCTATGTCTGGTTAGGTGGGAATCCAAGTAAAAAGTGCTTTATGAGCTTGGACCATATTAAAACTTAACATCAGTTAATTTCAAAGTTACCCATACAAGCCAACTTTTTCAATGATATTCCAATTTTCTTAGAAGAACGTCAATGTACGATGATACTGGTGAACTGCAGGTATCCTGTAAACCTTTGTGTATCATTCATTTCTCTAGGTAAACTGGTGACGACTCCACTGTTTGATGGCACAGAGTCCTACATAGCTTATCCTCCCTTGACGAACATCCATGACGACCTGCGAATTGAGCTGGAATTCAAGCCACTGGAGAAAAATGGCCTCATGTTCTTCAGTGGAGGAAAGAAAATGAAGGTCGAAGACTTTGTGGCCATCTCCATGGTGGAGGGACACGTGGAGTTCCGATACGAACTGGGAACAGGTGAAGGGAACTTTGAACTGTTTCTGTCACCAGAACTTGAGTTTGGTTCTAGTTTTATTAGTTCTTGCTTCTTTTTTGAATGTCTTTTTTTTCTTCCATTTCCAGGACAAGCAGTACTTCATAGCCCTGAAAAACTCTCACTGGGAATTTGGCACAAGGTAGTGGCCGAGCGGAACAAAAGAGCCGGTTACCTCAAAGTCAACCAAGGTCCAGTTGAGAGGAGGACATCTCCGGGAAAAGCCCAGGGCCTCAACATCCATACTCCCATGTACTTGGGAGGAGTTCCAAACATGGACATCCTGCCCAAGCCGGCTAACGTCAGCGCGATGTTTGAGGGCTGCATTGGAGAGGTGAGACATCTCTGCATGGACTAAATCAATAAAGTTCTAGGAAGTTTTAGCTTTCACCTCGTCCGTGTAGGTTTCCATCAACAACAAGAAGGTGGATCTGTCCTACAGCTTCACAGAGAGCAAATCAATCAGTGAATGTGTGGACTTGAGTCCCTGTGACCGTCAGCCGTGTCTCAATGGTGGCACCTGCATTCTGAGTGCTGAGTACGAGTACCAGTGTCTCTGCAAGGACGGATTTGAGGGTCAGTTGGTTCAACTCCAATGAATTGATTGGGTATCATTGACCCTTCAACTCTAAACCCCACTGGTGTTTGACCCCCTATAGGTGAGCGGTGTGAAGTGGTGAAGTACGTGTGCCAGAGCCATCGGCAGTGTCTCAACGGCGGCAGCTGTGAGAACGGCATGTGTGAGTGCGTGTCCGGATACACAGGCCTCAACTGTGAGGAAAGTAAGTCAACACTGGCAAAAATAAACCACAATGTCAGAGGAAACTGTTTTTTAGCTTTCTTTTTTCTCAGCAGATGTCTTTGAGCAAAAACACAACTTTTCCTAAAATTCAACCTACAGGCTGTGCACATCAGTGATTGGGGCTACAGGCTATAAGGGCTGTAATGGGGCTCATAATGACCTAGAGGGCAAATCCATCATGGCTTTCCAGTGGTGTAGTGGTTAACACTCTTACCTCACAGCGAGAGCTCTCCAGCTTGAATCCCAGCTTGGAGCGTGGAATTTTGTCCAGGGACTCTAGTTTCCTCCAACAATCCAAAAAACATTCTCACTCCCAACTTGTCATTTATAGACATATGGTTAGAACCCCTCTGCGTTACCTTTTGACATTTTGCGTGTCCCCAACTTGTTGTTTTTTGACCTGCTGACTGTTCCCATCAAATTAGTTGTCCCCAAATTCTGGGGCTGCTTGGTAGTGGGCCACCGACTCTAATCAGAGGTCCCCAACCCTCCTAACGCTTACCACTTCCGGGACACGGTCTTGTCCAGTAGTGGTACCTTACCAGTATTGGTTCTGTGTCCGATACCACGTCCCAAGGGTTGGGGACCCATGATGTAATGGGAACACGTCAAAAAATGATGAGTTGGGTACGCCCAAACAGTTACACTGAGGGGGCCCGAACCATACATCCATGTATGATGAGCTGAAAGTGAGAATGTGTCGCAAAACCCTGTTTTATAGTTTAATAGGTGATTCGAAATTGTCTCAAGGTCTAAGTGTGTGTGTTTGTCTGGACCTGTTTAGGGTGCACTCAGCTTTTACCCAACAGTAGCTAGGATAGGGGCTGCACGGTGGCGCAGTGGTTAGCGCTCTCGCCTCACAGCGAGAAGGCCCTGGTTCAAATCCCGGCTGGGACCTTTCTGTGTGGAGTTTGCATGTTCTCCCCGTGCATGCGTGGGTTTTCACCGGGGACTCCGGCTTCCTCCCACCGTCCAAAAACATGCTTCATAGGTTCATTGGTGACTCTAAATTGCCCCTAGGTGTGAATGTGAGAGTGAATGTGTGTGTGATTGAGGCCCTGTGACAGACTGGCGACCTGTCCAGGGTGTACCCCGCCTTCGCCCTTCAGTAGCCGGGATAGGCTCCGGCACCCCCGCGACCCCGAACGGGACAAAGCGGTCAAGAAAATGGATGGATGGATGGATAGCTAGGATAGGCTCCAACCCTCCAACCCTGTGACCATGACAATGGATGGGCCAACCCAACACTTCTCGGTTTGAAAGTCAAATTTAAAAAGTTTGCTAAGTTGCCACTAGGTGGCCAATGCATTCTTGGAAAAGCATCACCTTTCCCAAAAATGGGCCAGTAGGTGAAAGAAACCACCTGTGAGTTGTTGAAATGTTGAATTTAAAAACAATCTTTCAAACTTGTTAAATCTATTTTTCATTCCTGTGTCCATATTTATTTAGAAGAAGAAAAAAGAAAAATCATTCACTAAAATACAAAAAAAATAAAAATAAAAAAAATATTTGAAAACCAGCAGGGGGGTTACCACTTGTTCCCTTGCTTTCACAGTCAATGTTCCTCTGACATACATTCCCCCAGTAAGGAAAAATAAATACATCAGAAGTTGTGAGGACGTTAGAATTTTAATATTTAAAAGTCACATTTTCCCCATTTTTCATTTTTTAAAATAAATTAATGTTAGATTAGATTGATTTGCTGGTTGGAGGGGCACCCACAATGAGTTCCAGACCTCCAAAGATTGTAGTAGCACCCCTGTCCAAATGACATGAGGGGAAGGGTGACTCCAAACAATTGCACGTCTTCTCCTGCACTCTCACACCTGTATCCTGCACACACAGGCCAGCTCCTCAGCTTCACCGAAGCCCCGTGGAAAACAGAAGCCAACGAGGCCAATGGTACAGTATCTCAGCAATAAGTCTGCCTGGCTTTACTCGCACTAACAGGGCCTCGACCGAGCCTGACGGGGTTGCTCCAACTCAGCCGTCTACTTTCTAACCCCGTAACTGCCGGAAACATAACCAATTTTTTGGCCTCAAGCTGATGGAACAAATGGAAAAAGAAACTGTCCGCTTTTTTTTTTTCTGATAAGGATCATGTCGATGTTTCTACAATGGCAACTCACAATATACAACCCTGATTCTGTCTAAAAAGATCTCTGACGAACAAAAAAATACCACATGTTTTGTCTGAAACTGTCTCAGTCAGATTACATGCAGCTTTACTAACAATCTCAAGAGAATTTATTTTTAAAAATAAAACTGTTTATAACAGAATAACAAGGTGTTGGATGGGTGAGCATGGGGTTGTTGTTGTTGTAATACTGCATCCTACAGATGTATGTTAAAGTTTTTGCATCTTGATTTTGGATAAATTCAAAAAATAAAGTTACACCAATTTATATTTTCTCTTAAATGCTTTCAACAGTGAGCTGTTAAGATTCTAGCCTTTTTTTACTGAAATCCATTACTGCCTATTGTCTTGTTACTCATAGTCACATAAGAACCGAAAGAAACTTGAGCTGTTTATCAAAGACGTTGATCCACCACATGCAACCAGAATGAATCAATGAGCTTAAATCTGCCTGAGACTAACAAATCTTCTGAAAATAAGACACATCTAATTTTCACAGCTAAGAAAATCTCTTAATTGATATATTTGATCTTTAATCTAAATAAGGTTTAACAACCCTTTTCCTTTAATCCTATTTTACATTATGTAAACCAATGAAACGCATTAAGAGTGACCTCTTAGCACTGATGAGAACTGGACCGAGTGAAATCACCCATTGAAAATGGCTGACTTCCAGCACCAACAAAATAATGAATTAGTTTGCCTTTTGTTTTTACAATCTGGACGCTGCCATGTTGGAGCCAGACGTCATCAGTAAGCAGTGAAATCAAATCTGTCAATCGAATGTTTCAAAACGATGGACATTGAGGCCAGCAGGCACAACACATTCTCTCTCCCAACTCATCATATATGGAGGTATTATTCAGGCCCCCTCCGTGCCACTTTTTTGATGTTTTTTTGGTGTCCCCAACCAGGGCATAGGCGACCTAGGCGGCTGCCTACAGCACCATCTGCTGGAGGGGCACCAAATCACAATGATTATATATCAATGTTTTCTTTTTTTTGTTAAAAAGTTTGAAGCCCCACTCATTTAATGTAAAAAATAAAATAGAAATAATAAAAAAAATGTAAATAAAATAACTCCCTTCCTGTTGCTGCTGCTGTCGAAGCTGGGTTGGTGATAGGAGAGGGGCGCGGTGTTGCTGCTGTTAGTGCTTCATTAAAACTTTAAGGATGAAAAAAGAAAGAGGAGAAAACACAGGCTCAAAGTAGAGGTTTGTCTGTTTTACTTATATAAAATTGCTTGGAAATTCCCTCCACCTGCACTTTGGTCAAAAAAGACAAATGTACCTGGAGATCGAGTTTTTTTTTTTTTTACTTTCAACACCTTTAACTCTTTTGCTTGTGAACCTCTTATGGGCTGCAGATGACCCCACCCTTATGTGTGATCCCTCCGAAAACAAAGAAGCACAGGATTTTACGTCTGCCACGCACACCAGTCAAGATAAAAAAAATCCTTAAAAAACAGTTCTCTCTTGTGGGGTCCAGATAACACTTTTAATGTTAACATGCCTAGCATAGCACAAGGGTTACCAGTTGAAATCCCTCCACTGACCAGTACCGGTTCGGGACCTGGAGGTTGGGGACCCCTGATTTAATGGGAACAATCAGCATGTCAAAAAATTACGAGTTGGGGCCACCCAAAATGCCAAAAAGTGAACCATACGCCCATATATGACGAGTTCGAAGAGAGAATGCTTTGGCAGGCACCACATACTACCAATAAGGCCTCTGATTGGTCAGTTTATAACTTTTAAACCAGTGGGTACCTCCTATTTGGAACGTGAAGGGGGAAGGGTTACTCAGTCCAGTTTTCATACACAGACAATGCCTCTTACCCACATCATGTGTTTTTAACTCTGTTTTTATTTTTACCATTTCGTTGTCTGCTAGATTCCCCTTTTCAGTACGCCGCTCAGTTTCGCAGCGATGGATATGTAGCTCTTCCAAAATCCATTTTCCCAAGAAGGTACATTTCCCTATTGGTTTATTTTTTTTTGTTTTTTACTCCTAGTTTTTGCATTATGAGACAATTTAATTGTCTAAAGTGCTGAGGGAACCGTTTTACTCAATAATTATGCTCTTTTAATCTGTTTTAGTGCCCACGACTCTCCAGAGACCATTGAAGTAGAAATCAACACTCGCTCCGCTGATGGCCTGATCCTGTGGCAGGGAGTGGTGAGTGTCCGTCCCGGTTTGTCCCCAATTTCAAACATTTTTTTCCCCATTTTAGTTTTTCATTATCACCCTAACAATCCAAGTTTACCCCCAGTACTGTTACCGCTGATGTTTTAGTACCATTCACCCTCACATCATCCATAATGCATTGCTGCCACTGCTTATTGTTTTTTCTTATATATTTTTTTTAAATCATAATTCCTCCCCCCGCCATTAAAACTCCACTTGATTCCAAAGCATTGTTGGGCATGTTGGCTGTGACCCCACTAAAACCATGCATGTGCTTGTCTAACTCACCCTCCATTTTCCTCAGGAGACCGTCGGTGCACGCAATTTGCGAAAGGTGCATGCTAGCAAAAAGGTATCGTCACAAGCGCAAGACACGTTTTGTTTTCCAGCCCCCGATTGAAGCCAACAGGAGGAGGTCCCATGAGTGTTGATTGTTTTTGTGATTCACACGTCTGGTTATGTTTGTCATCCAACTTTATTTGTACAATCGCTCATTACACTGATAGATCGACGAGGATTCAGCGTTTCATTCTTCTATTATCGTCAACTCCTTTTTGTTTTTAGCAACCTGGAGAGCACAGCAAGGGCAAAGACTTCATCAGCCTCGGCCTTCAAAACGGACACCTGGTTTTCAGGTGATTTTGGTTTCACCAACACAACTTTTTGCCACGATCCTCTTTATTGTGTTTACCAAAATTAAACTGTAAATATCTACAGTTACCAGCTGGGCAGCGGAGAGGCAAAAATCCTTTCTAAGAAGTCCATCAACGATGGGAGATGGCATAAGATCACAGCAGTGAGGTATCACTTCATTCCCTTTCATTAGAAATTAAAACCTCCATTTTATTTATTGAGATTAAGCACTTTAGAAGCTCATATTTTTGATAAATGGAGGTAGAACGTGGACGGACATTCTCTAAATGTGTTGATTGCAATGTTGCCGTTGTGTCTCTGTTGTTGGTCTGGTCATTAAATTGACCAACATTGTCTTTGTGCTGTTTCCTCCAGGACTGGAAAAGATGGATACATCCAGATTGATGGAGAAGACCAGGTGCACGGACAATCTAAAGGCAAAAGCCTCATGGTCAACACCAAAGGAAGCATATATCTCGGTGAGCAGAAATTCCTACAAAAATACTTGAAGGAGCATTTGGGACAAACGGGGAAGGTTTTACCACCCAGTTATGTTCGGTTATCTCAACAGTTTGAGTAACAGTTCCAAGCATTTATAGAACAATGGGGACATCTCTGGTGTTCTATAAATCCTTTCTACTCAGGATATTTTCCCACCTACACACACTGTGTATGCGCAGACTGAACCAGGTTGAACTCTAAACCAATCAGATTTGGTAGTGACGTATGGACGGCGTCCATTTTAATTAAGTACCAACCGTTGATTCATTGATCATGAAGGAGAAATGAATAATTGCTCTTTGTGTCCGGCCAGCAAGTCTTTCATTTATCAGATTAGAGCTGTGAAAGAAAAAGTTTAGAGAAAGGTTTGTGAGAATTGTAGTAAAAGAAGAGGAAGCCCCTCCCTGCTGATCCAGTGTGAACTCCATTGCTCTTTAGTGTGTTCTTGAACACGCGTCACATATTTGGTGTGCCTGTGGCTTAAAAGCAAACCAGTTGCTCCTTCCTTCAGAAATGCATCACCTTATGATCATATTGTGTTTTTTTTTCCCAGCAAGCATCAGTGGTTGATGGTTGTGTGTTCCTGTGTGACAGGCGGCGCTCCAGACATGCCGGTGATGACAGGAGGGAAGTATTCATCGGGACTGGCGGGCTGTGTGAGAAACCTGACACTGATGAACGCTCGGCCGGGCCAGCAGCCCGCGCAGGCCGTCGACCTGCAGGCGCACGCCGCCCGCGGCGTCAAAGTTCACCCCTGCTCCTCGTAGACACACACACACGCGCAGAGAGACTTGGGAGTGGCGTCAAACACACACCGCACTCAAGAGACTTTCAGAGCCCGACACGAAAAACCCAGACGCTTCTCTCTGTGTGCCGTAAAACCAAAAAGAAAGCAAAGCGAACGTCTTCTCCTCTTTACCTTTGTGCTTTTGACCAAGGACTGAAAGCAAAGGACAACCAGAACCCTGTCAGCTGTAGTTTTAGCCACGAGAAGATTCACTTTTTAGACCTTTTAGAAGATCCTACGGAGTTGGAGAGGTTTACAGCACTGAACTTTTATTTATATATATGAAAATTATATTTGTGGGGGGAAAACATGCAAACTAACCATAAAACTGCTTTCTAGCTTTCCTAAACTGTTTTGTTTTTTTCTGGGTTCTAGTACCGTGTGTGTGTGTGTGTCCAGGCTGTTTATATCTGCATTAATACTTGAAGATGTTTAGGCCTCCTCCTCCTCTCTGCATCTTCTCCGTAAACCGGTCGGGACGGGAGAACACACAAGGTCACACGCAGCTTCAGTACAAAACTCAGGACGTCGGAACAGAAAACCCCAAAACGTTCTGCTGCTTTAAACTCACTGTAATTTTGCTTTTTTTTTTTTTTTTTTTGCCGTAAATGTGTTTTTTTTTTCCTTTTTGTTTGTATTTTTTATGGAAAGTAAACGACAACAACAACAACAAAAAACTGGTGCTAATTTTTAGATATGGATCAGTATAAAGACGCATTAAAAACCTGTTTTATGTTAGCATGCATGTCTTTGGACGCATGTCTCCTTTGATTGAGTAGATCTCAAGAAGGTTTTTTTTTTTCTTTTTTTCTCCATATGTGTGTTGATGAAATGAAAGAGTCAGGTAAGAAATCTGTTCTCGGTCAAACTCCACTATATATTGGTGTCATTATCCTCAGGAGGATCCGTTCAGAACCGCCTCATCATTTCTGGTTTGGAAGCTTTAGAACCACCTCAGTGTTTTGTTTTGTTTTCTCTGTTCATGGATTCATGTCTGGATGCTGATGAGACCTTTTGCCGATGACACCATGTTTTATGTCAGCAAAAATTCACATTGAAGTTGGCACTCCTCTCCTAATGGGGCTCACAGCTTATCTCTTACTTTTTATTCAGCTTAAAGCACACGTGTGTTAATATCCAATCGTGAGCGCTCTTGTTTTTATTTTAATTCATTTTTTTCCCTCTCTAATCTTCGTTTTGATGCTTTTGTGTTTAGATTTTAGATGACAGAAGCCTGGTGTTTTGTTTTCCTGCATTTTTGTATTACCCCCCTCCCCCATTCACATTTTAAGTCAGTTTCTATCAAAGTTTTGATGATTAAACTGCTTGGTTTAATAAATTAAAACTGGCCTTAAAAATCCCTTTTTTGGCTACAAGATCCTAAAAGTTATAAAAACGAAGGTATAAATACACTGTGTTAGTGCATCTGCTCTAAAACTGGATCGTCAGTCAGATATAAATTTGTCAATAACCTTTTTTTTTATACACAATATGGATAAAACTGCACTATTATTAGCGTTGCTGGAAAATTCCGCTCTGATTTCCTTTTTTAAAGCACCCTACAGTCTTGGCAATGGCAGACAAAGAAGATGATGAGTTGTACAAAAATGTACCAGATTGAATTTGTCCATGTTATAATTCTCAGCCAGATGCTCCCCATTGCTGTTTCCTAAATAAAAACAGAATTCATGTGCTATTTGGGTTTTTTTTGTGAGATTTATTTTTTTGTCCTCATAATTCTTTTTTTAAGGTCACTAGAAAAAACTGTTATTGGGGCAATAGGTGTAATCTTCAGATTATTTT
>NC_050518.1:19352995-19358300 GCF_002922805.2 Oryzias melastigma | reverse complement strand
ATTTCCACAGAATTTGTAACCCAAAAAACCCCAAAACAAACCTCAAATGTAAGAGTTGGGAGTGTGAGGGGCAGGACAACACCTAAACAGATGGATGACGGGAAGTGGGGACGGCCTTACTTTATGCCAACAGTCCCGCCCACCACTCAGAGGTGAATTTCTAGTAAACTACTGGTGCTCTGCAGAAACTATATTCTAGTAAAGGACACAGGTTTTTAATCTTTAGCCAAAAATGGCATAATTAAAAGACCACTGGGAACGCTATATATATATATACATATATACATACATACACACAAAGTATACAACGAGGCAAATAAGCATTTGAACACCTCTGAACACAGTAGCCTTTATTTGTGATTACACAGGTCAAAAATTTCCTGTAGTTCGTCTCCAGGTTTGTGCGAACTGCTGAATGAATTTTGGTCCACTAAAAGGCAGGAAACCCAGTGGGCCCGACCAGGTACCCAGGCCCAGCCCGGGTCCTCCACTCCTTAATACATCGCAGTCGTCCTGTCCCATGTGCAGAAAAACACCCCCATAGCATGATGCTTCCACCCCCATGCTTCACAATAGGCATGGTATTCTTGAGATGATACTCATCATTCTCCTGTCAAACACGGCGAGTGGATTCAAGACAAAAAAGCTTTAATTTGGTCACACGACTTTCTCCCATGACTCCTCTGGATCGTCCAAACGGTCGTTGGCAAACTTAAGACGGGCCTGGAAATGTGCTGGGTTAAGCACACGAGATGTGATACAGTAACCATGGAAACGGTGGTCCCAGTTCTTACAGGTCTCATGTAGTTCTGGGCTGCGTCCTCACCTTTCTTAGGATCGTTGAGACCCCACGAGGTGAGTGAGATCTTCCATAAAGCCCCAGTCATGTTTAGCTTATTCCATTTTCTATGGTGGATCTTTTTACACCAAGCTGCTTGTCAATTTCCCCGTGGCTCTTTCCAGCCTTGTGGAGGTCTACAGTTTAGTCTCTGGTGTATTTGGACAGCTCTTTGGTCCTGGCAACATTAACAGTTGGAGTCTTCCTGGTTGTGTGGGGTGGACAGATGTCTTTATGCAGCTAACAAACTCATAAAGCTGCTTCTAATTTAGGCAGATTAACAAGTCTTTGAGGGTCAGAATTCTAGCTGACTGACAGGTGTTCAAATGCCTTTTTGCAGCAGTAGCATACAAATACATTATTTTAAAGAATGTGATTTCCATATATATATTTTTTATTTTTATTATTGTTAAGTGGACATGTTCCTAAGATGAAAATTTCAGATCCTTCCATGATTTCTAAGCGGGGGGTGTTTAAATACTTGTTTGCCTCCCTGTATCCTTCTCTAAAGTAAAGATAGTTTTTGTATTACATTTTAATTAAAACATATTTGATCTAATTTAGAGCCTCCTTCAGCAGAAACGACTTGAATGAGAGGAATTTTAACTATTCGCTCTGGTTTACTGACCCCAGCTGTTGTTGTTGATAAAGAACTACTGTCTTTATGTCCCAAAGCAGGTTTTCAGTCAGAACAGGTCAAGATGAGCAACAGTCCACAGCCAGGACACGAGGCAGCAATAATAATAATAATAATAATTATTATAATTATAATAATTATAATCTTCACTGTGTATTAAAGCCAAAGTAAAAAAAAGTGGGTTTTAAGAGAAGACTTAAAAACAGGAAGTGATGACAACTCTCTAATATAAAAAAAAGCAAATACTAAATATAAGCAAAGAAAAAAATAACAGTTTAGAGAAATATGTCAGAAAAAATGTCAAATCAATAAAAAGCACCTGTGTTGATTACAAACCAAATGTAATTTGAACTTGAAAGGACCCTGAGCTGATATTTAAAGACTTTGATACTTACATAGTTTTGATGTCACTAAAAACACCAAAAGAATTCATTCTATTTACTAAACAGACCCAGACCTGAACTTCACTAGCAGGAAAAATGCATCTGCATTTTATGTATTGATGTATGAAACTACTTCATTCAGTAACCTGTTTTATGTGCCAGTGAAAACTGTACATGTGACAAATAAATAAATCTAAATGTAGTTGTTGGAATTTGACTTTAATGCATCATCTCTGACCTAAAGTGTTTGATTTTAGTTTTTATTAGAAATTAAAACAATTAACGTCTTGTTTTTGCACAGGAATCGTTGAACTGTCAATTGTAAAATAAAGAAATTAACTTCATTTTTTTTGTTTTTTTATCCTCTACTTAAAAAAACAGTACCTCATTGTGGCCACTAGGGGGTGTATTTCATCCAATGAATAGATCCGCTCCCAGCAAACACAAGACATGTTTTTCTGCAAATCAAATATGATCTTTGAGATTTTTTAAGAGATGCTGAACCTTCTTTGAACAGAGGAGACAAAAAACACTTTTTTAGATTATTTTTAATAAACAGATACTGGATTACAGGGGAAAACTGTTTCCAAAAGGTTTAAATTGGGAATAGTAGATAAACAGCATGATGATCAGCTCAAGTGTGCTGACAAAATCACACTGGAGTTTCTTAAAAGGCAGAAATGACAGCCGTTTATCCTCCAAACATGACTAATGAGATGATTCCAATGAAACTTTTACTTTTTTGAAGGAATCGGAGTGTCTGAGTGAACATCTCCACCGCTCTTCTCCATCGAGACATGTGAGGGATGAGTACGGAGGAATCCCTGCAGCAGCACAGAGAGCTCCTCCTCTTCTGTCTGCAGATCACTGTCCGGTTTAAACCCCCCTGGAGTTCAGAACCAAACTATTCATGCAGTTTCTGCACTGAAAGGAATCTTGAGTGGAACCCCATCCATGATCATTTCACTGAATTTCATTATCAAAATGCTGTTTTTTAATAAACTTTTTCACATATTTTTTCTTTTATATGAAGGAATATTTAAGGACTTGTCTTTGATATGTACATCATTAACCTAAAAAGTAAATGCAGTCAGTCTTTTTTAATGGCTAACATAGCATTCTAGCAGGGGCGGAGCTACAGGGGGGCAGCAAACATTCTCTGGCCCCCCTATCCCTTTTTTGAAAATTTTGATGTCATTATTGACAAAAATTATGAAACACATTTTGAATTTTATTCATCTGTAGTAGCCTTCCACTCTGCTGTTCTACCCCTCCAAAGTCTTTTTGCCCCCCTCCTGCCCCTCCATGTAAAATGTTCTAGCTGTGCCACTGCACTCAAGACTCTCTGATTTATTCAAGCATGACTTTTTACAGACAAAATAAAACAGAAAATGGTTGTATTTTTCCTTTCAGTGTTTCAAATCTCTTAGTCTACCATGCTTTCTACTTCTGTAATGGATAACACTGAACATTTTATTGTTCCAGTGAGATCTGTGCAATGAAACTGGGTCTACATTCGATCGTCTGAAGCAAAGCAATGTTGAAGTAAAACTCTTAGGTGGTGTAAGGTTCAAGGAAATGCAACAAACGATCAAAAATTATTGCAAATTATTGCAAATACACCTGAATAAAGTGTGAATTACATTATTAAATTGCCAGAATTGAAACCGATAGTAGAAAACATGATTCTTTATTCACTAACACTTCTTATTGACTTTGTAATCAGCTGATGTGAACTGCATGTAATTATTTCCATTTGCAGATAATCAAAAATGGAAGACAAAATGTATTAATCCATCTATTTAACCATTTTCTAAACCTACTGAACTCATTTTGGCGTCACTGGGTTGCTGGAGCCTATCCCATTTGCTGTTTGGTGAAGGCGATACAAACAAATGCATAGGATTTATATTCCTCTGGATTTCACCTCATCTTCATACAGAACTATGTCTGTAAAAAAAACCTGAAGCCTGTCATAGGTCAAAGGTTACAGTAGTTCAAATGGGAAATCACTGGAGCAGGCGGGCTTGTTTGGAAGCAAAACTCTGTAAACAAAGGAAAAGTACAAATTCCCTTTGGTTTGTTAAACTATGTATGAACAAAAACTGTGATTGTGGGACAAAGAGTGAGCAAAACACAGGTGTTATACACTTTTTTGACTGGAAAATAGTTGGAGATTAGTTATCTTGCTTAAGGGCACTTTTGCTGTTGCATCCATCCATTTTCCAAACCCGCTTAATCACTCTTTTGGGGAGGGTCACGAGGATGCTGGAGCCTATTCTATCACAGCCACTGTCTAACAAAGGTGGGCAAAACCAGACAGTGGGCCTTGTATGGTGTGCATTGTAGCAATCAGTGGGAATTTAACCAGCAACTCTCTGACTTTGAACGCTTTTTCAGCTTTCAGGCCACGACCCAGCCACAAACAGAATGTTACGTCTTCAAAATGAAAATAGGAAGTCAAAAATAAATAAAGAAAGAAAGAAAAAAACTCAACATTAAATCCTCTCATTCCCACTTCCAAGCACAGTGGTGGAAGGTTCATGATTTGGGCTTGATTGGCAGCCACTGTACTGTCCGGCAATGGATGAATGCATGACTCTTTAATAAAAAGAAAAAGAATCAGTATTTTAAAAAGCAAAACACACTGGTTTTCAGGATGAATCTGCTCCACATTCAACACGTTTTTATATACCTGAGCAACCAATATTGGTATTTACTCTTTAGGGTTTCATTTATGTGTAACTTCTGATGAATATGTTTATTTAAGAAGCAAGCAAGTGAATTATCACAAGTAGACATATCTAATATAGATAAGAAAATAGTTAAAGACAGACAAAACAACATTTATTCATTTAAATTCGGAAGCAGGAGTTTCTTAAATACCTAATTTTTAGATAGTTAGATTATGTCGAGGTTTTTTTTTAATCATTATTATTATTTTAAGTGTATCTTCATTTGGGTTGCACCCCAGGGGTCGATGATTTCTACAAACATCAAACAACCGTCCATCAATATTATGGAAAAAGCTGGAAGAGGCGGCAGCGTCATTTCCGGTGGAATGTTCCAGTGGATTTATCTGAGGGTTTAAAAGCGCGTGCCCGAATAACGGCAGCGAAGTTGACGTGCTTTACGTGCCTCGAGCCGCACAGGGAACGTAAAAAGTTAGATGAACAAGTGTCTGCAAAAAGATACGGACAGCGAAACGAATAGCAGGAGATTTAATAAAGCTTTTTATTAGAGGAGCAGGTGCGCAGTTTGACAGTTTTACATTTGTGTTCAGTGAGAAGAAAAACCTCTGGAGCTCCGTCCAGGTAAGAATAGGAACACTTTAATTATATCATTTTTATTAAATACATTACATAATGACATTATCGATATAATTTTGTCAAATTATTAAAATAGAAATTTGAAGGTGTTTCTAGTTTAAGGTGTCTTTCTTTTTCT
>NC_050518.1:19334180-19352963 GCF_002922805.2 Oryzias melastigma | reverse complement strand
TTTACAATAAAGTAGCAGGTGGGAAAGAAAGTAAAACAAAACCCAACAATTATTATTTTTTAATTTTTTCATTTGAATTTTTATTTCAGAGCCGTTTACGTCCGATTTTTTTTTTTAGTATAAAAATAAAGCATGATGGGTAATTAGTGCGCTTCACTACAGCTCATTAACATGATGCTCAGGTGTAACTTGGCAGCTTTAAAACCGACAAAAGTACATAAAAGTTCAATTAAAACGACGTTTTAAGTGACTTTCATGTAGGAATGTTGTAATTTAACAATTTAGAGTGCAATATTAACGAGGCGAAAGCGAAAGAGTCTCAAATAATTTCTTTAAAAAAAAGTTCCACTTTTTAACAACAAAAGTGTACTTAACTAAAAGTAAATTAAGTAAGCAATAAAAATGCAACTATGGTACTAATTCTAGTTATGAATGTATGATTTATTGTGTGGAATGGATGAAATTAGACAAAAGTGGTATTAAAAAATAAGTGACAGCAATAAAATTATTCCAAAAAGTAGACTTTTAGGGAAAAACAAGGCAGCCTGCTGAATGGTATTTCATTACAGAACTACTCATTACTTCAGTGCCATAAAAATTGCTCTTAATGGTACTTTTTTTGCGTTGTTTTTGATGATTCCTAAAACGATTAACAGCTTTTTTTAAATTTTAAAATGATCTATTGGGTTATAATAATGCTAAGTGTTTAAAGATGGAGCTAAATTTGTCTTCTGCATCTTTTTCAGTGTGAGAACAGCCATGATCCTCCTGACTCCATCCCATGGTTCGTACTCCTCTCTCAATCTCATATCTTAATCAAGACTGCAGGCTTTTTTTTCATTATATTCATCTTTTAAGAAATGTAAATGCACAAAAAATATCTTTTCTCAAATAGTAAAAAATGTTTTTAAAAAATAGTTTTAAGATAGTGTCTGCAAGTCGTTGTTGTGAACTGAGAGTTAAGTTTTCCTTGTTTTTCACTAATCCTTCAAGTGGTTCCCTGGTAACATCCCAGTGAATTACGTAACATGGTAACATCCCATCATGCTTTGCACTCATTAGGCAGCCATCCATAAGTAGAGACTTGTTGAAATTGTGTCCAGCTCTGACTTTAGCTCCTTTTTGCTCTTTTTATCGGTAACCAAAGCAGTGAAGCCAGAGCGCTGAGGGAAAACTCTCAGTGTGACGTTTCAATGCAACTAAAGAGTTCAAGAAACACCTGGTGATGATAGGAAAGAATGAACCAGATAAAGAACTGGAATTAGGAATTAGTGGAAAATTGCATTAGTTTATATTGGGATGATTTAAAAAACAGATGATCAGATCTGATTTGAACAGACTTTTACGGTGTCTCTTGATTTTAAAGGAAATTGTGACGTGTTGGGGGGTTCAGTTTGTTCATTTGTAGTCAAAAATTGTGTTGCTGTTGCTTTAAAATGTATTTTTTTAATTTATTCTACAATTTTCATTCAAATTGGAAAATTATGAAAAAACAATAATAGGAAGCAGCTGAAGTAAAGGGTTGTTGTTTTATTTAGCTCAATAAGAATAAAAGTGTTATTCTTAAAGACACACTCTTCTGAATATTGTCTTTTTAACATGTATTTGTGGAATTTTTCTAATGATGGGGGACAAAAATGAAGCTCAAAATTGCATTTCTGGATATTTCTTTATTCAAATCATTGTAAATCAGGAGCAAACCAAAAAATGCCATTAAAAAAAACTTGTATGCATTACGCAGACGTTACTACAACAACCTCCACCTCTCTAGTTTTTGCATCTCCTCCAAGAAATTGTTTGTTTGTCGCTCCTTGGCCAGTAGCATCATCTCCATATCACCCATCTTCTTGCGCCATTCTCAGATATGTTTAGGATTCATCCCAAAATGTCTTCCAGATTCCTCGCTAGAATGTTCTTTGGTGTATACCAATGTATGTTATCTTTGACCATCACTGCACTGGCTCACAATACAAACACCACAGACACCCGGAGTCTGCACGACTGTGCATGAGCCAGCCTGGAAGGGGATTCTCTCACTTTATGAGATCAGCTCGTGAGAACCCACTTATTGGAAGGGGCTGGTGCTCCGATCGCAGGTTTTTAAAGGAATGCTCAGAAATGGGTCAAACTACAGCGTTGGGGTTGTTTACAATGAAGAATAAACATTATAATACACTTAAAAACTCACAACTCGAAAAACAAAACATTCAGTAACCCATTAGGTCAGCGTATAAAAGCAATGAATCATGGTAGCTGATTATTGACCCAGCGACTGATTGCATTTGTCTGTTTCGTTCTCAGATTTATTCCAGCGCGCCAACAAGGTCTTCCTGAGCGACACGACCACGGGGCTCCAGATCAAAGAGTTTGCACGCAAAAATGCAGCCAACGCTCTGTCTGTGGCCAACATGGTGATGGGCATGGCCTCCATTCTCAGCAGCCTTAACGGGTGAGTGGACACGCTGCTAATGGAGGCCGTGGATGTGGACGTGTACCCCCGAGGGGCAAAAACACAGCCATCGATCGGAAAATACCAAAACCAAGAGCGATTGGCTGTTTGAGCCAAAAACTGTCTCCTTATTTTCATCAGAACATCAAGAAAGTCTTTAGTGTTTTTGTCATTAAACTGCTCAACCTGGCACTTTTGTCTCGTCCAGGCACCATCACGCGGCCTGCTGGCTGGTTCTGATTGGCTACCTGCTGGATCTGGCAGATGGAGCCGTTGCCAGGCGACTGGATGCCTGCTCTGCTTTGGGTAAGTGGCGGGGTTGTGGTCAATAGCTTTTAGCGGGGATAAACTTCAGCTGGGATGTTGGCCGAGTAAAGCAGCGCTGCCTTTGTACGGCTGTAAACAAAAAGGGCCGATGAAAGAAAACTCATGCGGAAAAAGTTCAGGGAGAAAAATCCAGTTTTCTTTAAACATCCCATAATTAGCATTTTTTGAATGACAATTTTTAGAATAAAAATTTAGTTTTTAATTTAACAGCTTAACTTAACCCATTTTCTCTAACGGCCTAAAATAGCTGCCAGGTGCATCATTGTTAGCTTGGGTCTTAACAGGCGTTTTTTTCTGCATGACTTTGCAGGTGAGTGTTGTTTTGCCCCCCCCCAACAATGTTTTTGTGTTAAATGAACAATCGCTTTCCGATTAAGCCGCCTAATTCCCCGGATCGCACTCCAATTGTCCGTTTGATCCCTTCGCTTTGAGTTCTCTGCGTGTCTGAAATTGCTCAAATTGTTGACCCCGGGTGGGAATGGGTGTGGGGGTGTGGGTTCCCGGATTCCACCTCTGCTTGGATCACCTCATCCCGACCTGCTCAAAACAAAAAAAACACGCCGTGTTTCTGAGGGTGGGGTGAAGAGGCTGTTTACAGACAGGCTGCCCGTCGGGCTGACGTTGGACTTTCGCGTCGCTGAAGCCCGCTGTGACCAGGTGTGCGAGCAGAAACGCCCCCAGAGACTGTTTTTTTTTTTTTTTATTTAAAGGCCTTCAGGAGGTTTTCCATTTGCTCCTCTCTTTCAGGTGCAAAGCTGGATGACTTCGCCGATTTCACCACCTTTGGGATCGCCACCTCGCTGCTGCTGAGGACGCCGGACCTGCTGGACAACATCCTGTGCATGTGCTACGTCCTGTCCGTGTTCGTGCGCCTCTGCTTCTTCTCAAGTGGTGAGCTTTAAGAGAGGGACCTGGCTGTAGGCAAGATGGCGCCCAAGCACAAAATTATGTGTGTTTGAGATGACTCGCGCCTCGCCTGGATCGTCGGCGAGACCAGGCGGCTGCAGGCGGGGAAAGGCGCCTGAGATTAAGGCTAACACTGTCGGGGTTGTCCTTAACATTCGGTTGAATTTTAGTATCCCTGTCCTCCTTAGTTTGATCTTTACTATTATGTATTTTATATAGATTTTTAACATTTGTCTACAGACAACAGATGAAAAGTAGATGCTGGATTATGTTAATGTGCACTGTCCCAGAGAAATAAATAAAATTGAGATCAAAGTTAACTTTTAAAGGCAACAATAACACATATAACTGCAGATGATTTAAAGTCTTGTTTATTTTTACATCAGTGATTCATTAATTTCCAGAAATACACAGATTTTCCTTCATTTAGTGTCAGTCATTTCTGATCACGTTTAACTGCAAGAACTGTCAGGACACCATTTCCCACAATCCATTGTTTTGTAGTCATCTAGGTGGCTTGCAGTCAGTGCAGTGCCAAATTTTCAGCTGCCCTCACCTGGTTTGGCACCTGGCTCCTGCCTCTTTCTCGCGATACTTTCATCATGATTGACATGTGACGTCAGAGCAAAAACTACCCAACATGCACCTCAATCTAGGCATCCGCCTGCATGATCTCAAATACATCTATCAAACTCATCACTGGCTGGAATTGTTGCAACTGTAGTCGGAAGGTGAATTTGCATATCTATGCTAGAAGATTCCAAACCCTTCGGTGAACCTCGGTCGAGCACTTCCGGTTAATGATGCTCTGGCGCCATCTTAGGGTCATGTTGTTGTCTGCGGTCAGGTCCTCTTGGGCTTTAATGTAATTTGTTTGCATAAACAAATTTGTTTGTTTGTTTGTTTGTTTGTTTTCCCATCAGGGATCCCCTTCATGTACCGCGGGTTACCCTGCATCTACTCCTCAGCCATCCTCGCCAGCGCCTCTTTGCTGTCGGGGGGCAACATGACCCTGCTGCGGTTCATTGCGGTGGCCATGATCCTCTTCATGATCAGCCATAATTTTTACCCCCATGACAGAGTCCTGGAGTCCCAGGCCTGGAAGAAAGCAGTTTATGCTGGAGGTGAGCAGCTTTCTCAGACAAAAACCGTCATTTCATCTGATGGTTTTCCATCAAATTCCATTCATCCATCTTCTTCCGCTCATATGGGATCGGGACGCGGGGGCACCAGTCTAAGCAAAGATGCTCAGACTTCCCTCTGCCTGGCCACTTCCTCCAGCTCCTCTGGAGGGACCTGAGGCGTTCCCAGTCCAGCTGAGAGACACAGTCTCTCCAGCATGTCCTGGGTCTTCCCCGGGGTCTCCACCCAGTGGGACACCCGGAACACCTCTCCAGGGAGGCGTCCTGACCAGATGCCCGAGCCACCTCAACTTCAAATTCCACTGTTTTTAAAAATCTGTGTCCTGTTACCAACCGAGCAGTCCTGTTTGGTTACCCTTTAAACAGGGAAGTTGGAGGCTGTCTCCGCCCACAGCCGAAATGTAAAAATCCAGTCATGGGGTGGAGCTGGAGAACTATTATCATTACTGGAGCTGCAGATCATGATGTGGGAGTTAAATGCTTAGACCAGTCACAAGATACAACTGTAATACATCAATTCAACCTGTAGGGGGCAGCACACAGCGTTTTTTGACTATATTTTCAAGAATCAAAGTTTATTTTAATTTGTCAAAAATTTAGCAATGACCAACAGACAACACTTGTAAAGCTCCATTTATGGAGATAAACTGCCAAAAAAAAGTTGATTTAGGGTTTGGTTACCCTTTAAAAACCCTCTCCAATGAAAATTGTGTTTTTGGTGTTTTCTAAAACGCAGTGGCGGGCCGTGCATTTCACACCTAGGCCTTCAGTAGTGCTCCATCTGAATCAACCCAACCCTCAATAACTATTTTATGGCAATAAAACTTCTACTGCAGGTACAGCTGCCACACACACACCAAAAGCATAAAAAATAACCTGATAAAATTGCAATAATATTTAGGTATATAGCAAAATTTTACTCACCAAAAATCCGGATTATTTGTACACAAAATCCATCCTTTCTTTCCTCAAGAAGATTTCAATCACTCTGTCGTGCAGATTATCCGTGCGTTTTAGTTCCATCAAGAAGTCCTTTTCTATCGCCATGGAAGCTAATGCTGAAAGTCGAGCCTGCCCTGACGTATTTCTGGCATAAGTTTTAATTCGCTTCAGGGCTGAGAATGTCCGTTCAACAGAAGCAGTGGACACGGGGCTTGCTAGCTTCGGAGTTGCCTTAACATTGCCTTAACAATGTCCAGCTTTTCTTGAAAAGTCCGTCTTGAAAACGGCTTTGACAGTAAGTCTGCAACCAAATCCATTTCTTCTCCTCCTTCAGCCATTGTGGATTGAAAAACCAGCTATTATATTCGATTTATTTGCCTGTGAGGGTCGCTACGGATTCAGTTTACCGGCTCTTCCTAGTACACTCTCCGATTATCCAATCACAGCGCGTGAAAATCCTGACGTTTCCGTGGGCCAGCTAGCTGGCCTATCACGTGGTCTCCTCCAGATCTGATTGGTTGAAGCAACAGCTTGGTCGACAAGTATTTTATGCTACAGGGCCCGCAGAACTGATTGTGAAGGCCTCCGGGCAGATTTCTTTGACCCTAGCAACAAATGGTGCTGCAATGTGATTGGTTAATGCTTAAATAGGAAAATACACGTCTGGAAGCAGCGCAACCAGGGAGACAGCAATGAAAGGACGAAGACAGAGCATTTGGAATTATAGAATACGTATTCACGGAAATAAATAATAATTAATATCAGTCTGTGATTCAGATATTTTTAGGCCAGCAGAGAAGGCCTTGCAGGCCCTGACGGCCCGCCACTGCTAAAACGTTCTTTTAGCATTTTTCTCGTGATGGAGGACATACATGTATATAAAACAATTGAATTGTTTAAGATTAAAAATTCCTTTCTGAGTATTTCTGTATTCACATCATGGTGGATCTGGAGCACATGAAAACCAGCCGTTTCAAAACGCTCAGGTTTGTGGTGCAGCAACTGACATGGACAAAGCCTCTCTGCTTCACTGCAATTCTGATGCATCCATGTGAAGCTTGGTGTTTTATTGTCATGCTAATGTTAGCTTGGGCTTGTGGGGCGCTATAAACTAGTGGGAGAGAGTGTAAACAAAGGGTTGATGGGAAATTAGCCAAGGCTAACTTCTTAGCCAACAGTCCCGCCAACAACCCAGAGGCGAATTTCTAATAAACTCCTGCTGCTCTGCAGAAAATATGTAGTAAAAAAACAAGACATGCTTTTTGATTTCGGCTAAAAATATAATTTAAAGACCACTAAGAACACTTTGAAAATCAATTAAAAGATGATTGGAGTGGGACTTTAAGGCAGATTCTGTCTCATTTTAACAGTGAGAACATTTCAAAAATCAACATAATGTGAGGATTCTTTCTTTTTAAGGATTTCTCACGTACAGACATAAATCAGAATATTTGCTGGAGTTTCCTGTAAAAACTTCCTCTTCTCTGTTTCAGGCGTGGCCATGGTGTTCTGCTCCTCCTTCCCCCCTGCGTGCGTCTACTACCTGCTTTGGTCCGTCTCCTACATTTTGTTTCCCACGTCTCTCTGGAGCAGTAAAGTATAAAGCAGCGCCGCACGGCGCCGATGTCCTGACCCGAGCAGGTCCGAACCCAGCCTCCCAGACTGCTGCTGCGAGGCTGAAAAGAGCAGCTTGTCTTTCAAGACCTCGCCACGACTCCTCAGCTACAGAGGAGAGGAGGAGAAAGGAGGACTTTCTTTCTGTGAGGGACTCACCGTGATGCTGTCACAGTGCCATGACGCGCTGCCTTTTTGTTCAAAATCCACTTTTTCATTTCGTTTATGTTCTAATCTCCCGTTTTTTTATCTTAATCCAACCTTTTATGAGCATTTTTGTCGCCTTTTAATATCAAATCCTAAAAAATATTTCAAAAAGAGCCTAAATGAATGTAGTGTCCCCTAATTTCATTTAAATGCTGACAAATTCTTTTATACTTTCAGCTCCAATTTGGGTCAATTCCACATTGATTCAGAACAAAAAAAAACATATTTTTCAGATACATTTTCACTCATTTGTGGAGCTGGGAAATATTCACTTATAGTGTTTACTTCATTTTAAAGCTTTTTTAAATTTAAATTGTCTCAAATTCAACAAAAATCTATTCCCATGCCCCTTTTAAATCAATTTTTTCACATTCATAGTTTTGAAGTTTGTCCCAGATTTGTATATTTTTCTTTAGTAAAGTTGAGCCACATTTCCTCCTAGAGTTTCAGCTTCATTCTAAGGTGGAAAACTACATTTCCATTCACTGAGCTCCATTCCTGATGTTACATTTCCTGTAAGTTGAGTGACCACAACCTTTTCTCTTTTTTTGCTTTGATAGAATAAGTACTCTCGTGTTTTCATGAAAAAAAAATCATGTTTTATTTTTGCATATTTGAGTACATTTACTTAGGTGATTGTTAGTCTCTGTTTTAAGAGGCTTTATAGTTTAAACAGCTCAGTTTGAGTTTCAAAAGGAAAGCCCTGAAAGATGTAGTGAAAGGCCTATTTTGCTGCCATCTAGTGGTTAAAAGGTGCACTTTCTTTGCCTGACAGGTGATAAAGGATCTTGCAGATATTTGTAGACCCACTCTGATTTTTTTCTGATGTTTTGTAAAAGCGTTCCCTGTGGTATTTTAATTGTGACGGCATTCACACTATAGTGATTCTCCTGCTGCTTCATGTACATTTTCACGCAGGTTAAAAAATCAATCACACTTTCAGCGACTGTTCAGCTCTTTCAGAACATTACTGCTTGTACTTTTGGTATTTATAAAATGTATAATTTTAAATATTGAGCAAAATATGCCCCCATAGAAAATGAATGACAAATTGCTCAAATCTTTCAAAAACGGTGTGCACTTTGAAGCTTGTGAACGTCATTCAAACTCTAAAATGTTCAACAACTTATGGGGATTTTTAGGGTAATTTGGAATTTAGCTTTTATTTTAGTAACATGCTAGCCGTTTTTTAGGCAAATTAGGAGTTAAATAGTATCTTAGCATTATGCTAGCTGTTTTGTCAAAATTTTTCCACTTTTTTTTTTTAGCTAATTTGAAATTTAGCTAATATTTTGGCATGCTTTCAGATATAGCATTTTCAGCTGTCTCATTGAGCACTTTCAGCAATCAGTTTCAGCATTTTCAGCTAACAGCACTAGGATCTTCAGCAGCCTCATTCGGCTTACAGCATTCACACTGGCATTATTGCAGGTTATATGCTATAAATTTAGTTATAATTATGCCATTTTAGCCAATATCAAAAGACTTGTGTCATTTTCTAGAGCATAGTATCAGCAGAGAGACAAATGTTTTTAGAAATTTGACTTTGAGTTGTGCGTTAACCCCTCCCGTTGCTGAGAGTTTGGAGCATGGACCTTATGGCGTATTTTCTATTACAAATACGTTCATTTGTTTTCATCTGCTCCTGATTCACAACAATTTGAATAAAGATTTACCATTTTAATCTTAATTTTTGAAATATATCGTCCTCCATCATGGAAAATAAAAATGCTACAAGAACATGTAAAAAAACTCAAAAAACACCATTTTCATTGGAGTGGGTCTTTAAATTCTGCAGCAGATTCTATAGATGAAGTGACTTGCAGTATTATATCATATAATTTTTGTATAAATAAGCCGCTTTTTTGCATTGCTTACTGAGTATCTATGCACTGAGACTGACAAATAAAGAGACTCTAGTTTTCTACGGCTTTGACTGACAGAGATTACAGAACATCATGGATCATTTTTGACATCTCTTTTGGATTCCGGCTTCGCTTTGAAAGAAAAACATCTGCCAGCTAGTTCTCACAAATGTTTAGCATTAATTACACATCTGAACCCGTTTAAACTCTAAAGGAACTCTCAGTAATATAGGAGCAGAATGTGAGGATTTTTTTTTTTTTTTTAGGAGTTCTGCTTCTACGTAGTTTCCACAGATTTTCATTTTGGTTGTTACTTGGCCTTGTATATTTTCACATATATTTGGTTATTGTTTTATGTGTGGGTGCTTTGCTTTTTGAGCTGTACAGTCACAGTGATGTATTCATGCTTCAGAGGATTACAGACAGAAACTGTACTTTTACCAAAACACAATAGGATCAGTGCTTTTAAGTCTGTATATTTTGGAAATAAAAAGATAATTTGAAAAAAAAAATCACTCTTAATGTTATTTATTTGATTTATTGCACATAACTTGCTTCCTTTACATCAGGCATTGCAGATTCCACAGAGGTAAAAAAAAAAGATGTTTTGTCTTTCTTTTAGACCAGAACTAACCTAAATGTCTGCAGATTTAAAAATTATTACTCAGGGATCTGCAACCTTCAACACTAAACAAGCCGTTTGGGCTGAAATCTCTCCAACTAAAACCAAGCAGGAGGCACAGCTTTGTTCAAAAAATACAAAAAAAAAATACATTGAGTTGCTGCCATGTGATTGGCTGATTAGAAATTAGTGTTAACGAGGAGTTGGACAGGTGTGCCTAATAAAGTGGAGAGTGAGTGTAATCATTCACATAAAATTTAAAAACCATCAAGGTGTTTATTGTCCTTTTAAGGTTCTCATTTTCTAATTTTTTCCAAAATTGACTGTGTTTTTAAATTAATTTTGATACTTTCCTCCTTGTTATTCCATAATCTCACCCCACACAGAAATGCTTTTTTATGTCTTCCGTACAGAAGATTCCTTGATGATGTCATTATTTTTTGGTAAATATTTTCCTTTTCTTAGAAGTTTTTGTTTGTTATGCGGAAATAGTTTCTATTTAGTTTGATCAAATGTTGTATTGCATGATATTTAATTATATATGTAACCTTTAATAATTTTGATTTACAGAATAAAATGCTGTAAATCAAAAGTATTAAAAGTGAATTATTCTTATGACCCGTTTTGGTCATATCCATAGTGACTGTAGACTAATTATGTTGGTGTTTCCTCAAACCTCGGTACCATAATTAATAGGTAATTCAGCACAAGCACACATTTTAACATATGCATATTATTATAATCGTTTTACAGTTTAACCTTGCTTTATATCACTATATGTTTTATGTTTTTTTAGCAGCATTTTCCTTTTTTCTACCCCAAAGTAAATTTCCAAATAAGCACAATTTTTTTGCATTAAAATCCCTTTTTTTAGATGGAAATAATCTATTTTTGGACTTTTGGGTGATTCCTCTAAATGTTGCTCCTGCTGCATGATTATCTGCCGTCTGTCTCTCGGCTGACTCTGGCAGATGCCACGTCGGCCCCAGACGCCGGGCTGACCCACCTGAGATGCTCTGGGCAGGAACCTCCTCGTGTTCCAGTCTGTGCTCGGACAGGAAGTCGTCCTGAAGGGGAAGGTGGTTACACACTCGCACAGCTGTCACAACTCCTGTAGCACAAGAGAAAAATCATAAAAGCATCATGTTGGGCAGGATGCAAAACTGTGGAGCCACCACTCTGTAGTGCTTAACTAAAAAACAATATGATTTTATTATTTTATTCTATATTCTGAGGCATTCAGGGTTTTTTTTCACAGTTTGAGGAGAAATAAAAACATTGTTGCCTATAAAAGAGTCACTTAGAATTTACAGATGGAGCTTTAATTAACCTTAAGTTGTGAGAGAGTTTTTCTTTTCATTAGCTCTAAAAAAATCAGATCAGTGGATAGAAACGTTGTGTTCCTGTAAATGTTCATTGGAGATTTCCAGTATGTGTGTTTATATCTGTGCCAGTTTGGACTCTCCTGTGATCTGCATGTGTTATGTTGATCTCTTTTATTTCAGATAAGCGAACCAGAGCAGGACATGAGTCAGTGTCGTGTGTATTCATGCTGTACTTTCACTTTCTTTTTGATGGGTGAGTCCTCTTTACTCCAAAGGACTAAGGGGATTACTGCACACAATCCTAACATCAAATCAACAATTTTTATATATTTTGCAATAATACAGTTGTTGTTTTATTAAACTGTTAATTTAATTTGATTAAATCCATGCATCAGATTGTTTTAACGTACTGATCTATGTTCTTTTTTGTATTTGTCCCTATTAAATAGTTAGAATAAATATATATATATTTTTATTTTGTTTTATTTTGCTGCGCAGTGGTTTGGTCCCACAGTCCAAAAACATGCTTCTTAGGTTCATTGGTTACTCTATTTTTGTTTCTGGGTGTGCATGTGAGTGCTATGTGGATGTGGTTGCATTCCCTGCAATAGATGGGCGACCTGTACAGGATGTATCTCACCTTCACCCAACAGTAGTCAGGACCGGTTCCTGCAGACCTGTTACCCTAAAGGGGATACAGCAAGTTAAGAAAATAGATGCTTTATCATTTTTTTAAATTATTATTTTATGTTTTAAATTGAACAAATTTCAAGAATATATTGCACTTAAAGCATCTAAATTAAAAAAAAAAACATAAGCTTAAGAATCTCTCACATAGGCTACCTATGTGGAATTTTGGTTTTTAATTATTCATAAATCAGTAAAAGAGATATTCAAAAAATGGAAATGAAGAGTCTGAAAGACATAAAAGTAAAAAAAGAACACCATTAAGATTAAACTAGAGAAACATAAAAGGGAAAAGCGAAAAGGTAAAAAATATTTAGAGCAAATAACATGTATTTAGAAATATTTTCTTCCCCGTAAAACATCAAATAAATAAATAGGTACATTTCAAAATTTGTGTTTCTTTAAAGATGAAACAGCAGTCAATACCAGAGTTAGGTTTGATCTAATTTGGCACATTTTTCATGGGTGTAATTAGCATTTTAATTGTGTGAGTGTGTGTATATATATATAAAACAAATGTTACACCATTAAAAAAGTCCATTTGGAAAGATTTATGGCCACAAAGCATTAAAACAAAGAAATCATCGATCAAACACAAATGCTTTATTTTTTGTGATTTTTTTTTATTTCATTTTATTTTATTATTATTATTTTTTATGTGGACGAAGGAAGTTAAACATTTGAATGACAGAAAATAATAGTTTTCCAAGTCCTACTTCGATCATCTTTTGATCTGTTTTCAAAGTGTTCCCAATGTTTTTTTTAATTATGATTATGCCATATTTAGTCAAAATAATAATTAAAAAAACATCGTTTTCTAACTATCTGTGTATATGTAATCTATGATGAGAAAAATATCACAAGAACAAGTTAAAATCCCCCAAAACACCAATTTTTATTGGAGTGTTTTTAACTCTGTCGGCCACAAGAGGGCGGCATTGTCAAAATAAATAAAGAAACTTTCTCCTTTAGTTTCCCGACGATTTCATGGCGAAAGTTCAAACTGTAAAATGGGATATAAAGAACAAAATGTCAATGTGTTTTGTATCAATGAGGCTGTAAAAGTTTCTTATGGTGATAAACATAAATGGTGCGTGCAAAATTGCCGCGTTTGTCCCTGAAAACGCTGTACGCTTCTTTGCTAACACACCATCCTCACTCCTGAAAGTCCCGCCCACCTCCCGTCACCATTGGTCAGAAACGATTTACTCAGGACCGCCTCTCAAATTCTGATTGGACAAATCCCGATGCCGTCAGGAAAGAAAAGCGGAAAATAAAGGATTACAAAAAAAGTTATGGAGCGCAGCCTAATCGGCTCAGGTCTGTTTCACGCCGCTGCGCAGTTCCCCAGCTTCTGTTTGAGAGCAGAGGAGGACACGAACGAGGGCGGCGGAAGTAGCTAAGAACCAGGCGCCAAACCGAAGCGCTCGTGCGGTTTTAGAGGATGTTCAGGTGTGTTTTGGCGTCTCCAAGGGCTGTGTTGATGTCACCGCGAAGGAGGAGGGCTGGCCAGGCTGACAGGTGCACGGCGTGAATTTCCCCACTGAGGATTTATTTTCAAAATAAAAGCATTAGTTGTAACTTTTTTTATTTTCTTACTTTGAGTTAAAATTTCCTTTGGATTTAGTGGAGGTTCCGGTGCGCGGACGGGCTTTTGCGCACACTCGGTGGCCATCAGCGGGTTAACGGGGAGGCAGAAGGCGCTGCTGTTTGTTAAGTTGCTCTGGAGCATCCGAAACGAGCCTCTGCGGCACGGGTGGTGCTCGGGTGACTGGACGGATTTTTTTTACGCGGAGAATCTAAGCAGCTTTTGGATAAATATTTATTTCCTTAAAAAAGAAGAGTCTGTCCTGGAATAACTTCTTCAATCTGCGATGCTGCGTCCGCGCGTCGCCGCGCTCTAGGAGGTTGCTCTGAAGGACAGCTGTTCATGGACCTCGGGGGTTCACGCGCGCCGCCAGCGATGTCCAAGACCCTGAAGAAGAAGAAGCACTGGTCCGCCAAGCTGCAGGAGTGCGCCGTGTCGTGGGGGGGATCCGGGGAGCTGGTGTCCGTGGTGGAGGTGTGCGGTGGCGCCGAGCTGGGAGAGTTCCCCTACCTCGGACACATGGCCGTGGACGCGCTCGTGTGCCACGCCGGGAGGCTGCCCGGCAGCGGGGACGTCCTGCTGGAGGTGAACGGCACGCCGGTCAGCGGGCTCACCAACAGGGACACGCTGGCCGTCATCCGCCACTACCGGGAGCCCGTCCGCCTGAAGACCGTGAGACCAGGTGAGCGCACGCGCGCGAGAACTCCTGCAGATCACTCCAACTCCACTGACAACCTGTCCTCTGACATGCCTATGAATGGGCCTGCAGTCCATGCATCAGAACATATGGACAGCCACACTCAGTCACGTGAGTGGATGGATCTAAGACAGGAGTGTCAAACTCAAAAACACACCTTAGGTACAGGATAAACATTTATTAAATACTATAAAATTAAAAATTTAAACTTTAAAACCATAACTTTTTAACACATGAACTAGCTGAAAAAACACTGAAGTTGAGAGCTGAAATCACTGAAGCTAATAGCTGAAAATGCTGAAGCTTAAAAGCCAGCTAAAATATTAGCTAAATGCCAAATTAGCCTAAAAAAAAAACTTAGGTTAGCCAAAACAACTAACATATATCTGAAAAAGTAGCTAAACTTCAAATTAGCGTAAAAACTGAAAAAGCCTTAATTAGCCAGAACAGCTTTTGTGTAAATATTAGCCTAACTCCAAAACAGCCTGAAAAACTTAAAAAGCTTAAATTAGCCAAAACAGCTAGAACATAGCTGAAATATTTGCTAAACTCCAAAACAGCCTAAAAACAAACAAAAAAAGCCTAAATTAGCCAAAGCGGCTAGCCTGTAGCTGAAAAATTAACTAAACTGAAAAAATAGCCAAAACATTTCAGTAAATGCCAAAACCATAACTTTCAGTAATTTACTGTCCATAAAAATATATTTTCTCAAAATTAAACAAGTTAAAAATAAGCACAAGATAACATCGGGTCATTAATAACAATAAAATAAAAGGATCTGGAGAACCGGATATAATTACCCAGAGGGCCAGATGCGGCCCCCGGGCCTTGACTTTGACACGTGATCTAAGAGAAGGTGGTGCTGAGTGCTCTCCACCAACACTTGGATGAACCTGCATGAGGCTGCCAGCCTTGGACGCAGAGGTCCTGCTCGCAGTGTTGCATCCAAGCCTAATTGAATCAATTACATCCATGTTTTTGGAAGTGGCAGGGTGCTGAGCCAGCTTGGCAGCAGGGTGTCACACTATGACTCTCATGGATTTCTGCTTAATCACATTTATCTTTAGCTGAACAGTAAAGGAGAAAAGAAGCTCTTTCTACAGTTAGAAAGCGCTGGATGACTGTCCACTGGAAGTTTGGACTCAAAACTGTTCAGTTTGTTGTGGTCTGCTCTCAAAACAGAGATTTGTAGAGCATTACATAACATCCCAATATTACGGTGGCCCTGCAGTCCAAGTCACAACAAATTTCTCAATGAAAAAACACACTGACCTCTTAAAACCTTGTGTCCACATGTGTGGTTTGAGTTCTATTCCCACAGTATATAATTCTGTTCAACTGTACTGTATTTTCCACGCTATGCCGTCAATGAATGGTCTATTTTTGAACTCATAGATAACTGTCTTTGTAGAAAAAGTACAAAAGTGCCCAAAGGAGGACATATTGTATGTTCCACACGATAGGATGCGCCTGATTGTAAGGCGTATGTCAATAAATTGTCAATTTTTGAACCAATATATAAAGCACATTGAACTATAAGGTGCATTAGGAGAGAAAGAAAAGTCTAAGATGAGTTCGTCAGTCAGTGAGACTTTAAAAAATGCGTCCACAATAACTCTAGAACATGTTTGAAACACCCTACGTTAGCCTCGTAGAAGGGTCAACCGCATTAGCGTACTACTTACAATACTTGTAACTCACAACCTTGTTTGCAACCCTTGGAAAGATAAACTAATAGTTCTAAAACAAATGTTACTTCAACTATGTTAACTTCCATTCTTGTTCATAACCTATAAAAAAAAAAGAAAACGAAAAAAAAAACACACTAGTCTGACTCCGCTACATGTTAGCCGCATTAGCTTATTTACAATAATACTCAGCTTGTTTGCATCAGAATAATCCTTCTAAAAGGCAGTATGGATTTTAAGATGCATTGTTATTTATTTATTTTTTTAACCAAATAATGCTTTTAAGTGCACCTTCTGGTGCGAAAGATACAGTACATGTGAAGAAGGTTAGCTAAAATATTAGCTTGGGTCTTAAGAGAGTAAAGATCACAGTGATGATTTTTTTAAAAAGTAAAACAAATATATATACATATATAAAACGACATTACATTTTAAAAGTCAAAACTAAATTCCAGAAACCCAAGTAACAATGAAAAAAATAAAACTGAAAAGGTAGGTACTACTGGACTTGGTGGCCCTTGTATGACATTTTAGGTGTTTTAAAGGCATCTTAAATGTTTGCATCGTTATAAAAGTTTTTTGATTGGTATGGAGGGGTATATCCAGTATTTCTAAAGTTGAAATGATTGACAAACATCATCAACCACGTCTCATAGTATCTACCTTTTCCAGTATCTATAAAAAAAGAAAATATCAGAAAACAAAATACATTTCCAGAAATCAAAATGAAACAAAAGAAGAAACCAGAAATGGCATATAATTTCCACAACTTTATGAAAATTTAGCTTAAATTGTGGCAAAATTTCTATAAAGTTAAGTCAGCATGTTGGCATATCATTGCTAACACAAAAGCAACTCCCTGATAACATGTTAGCATGTTATTAATGTGGTAACATGTTGGCATGTTATTCATAACATGTTAGCATGTTATTAATGTGGTAATATGTTGGTAAAACCTCATAGAAATGTTGCTAACATGCATTGATTGTATATGAAAACTGGACTGACTTCACCCCACCACGTTCCAAACAGGAAGTACCTGCTGGCTCCAGGAGGCCAAAATTCCATTGACTTCTATGGAGAAAAAAAACAGCTATTACTTTGTTATTATTTTTTGTCAGACTAACCATTCTCTGCTAACTTTTTTTTAAAGCATGTTCTCAATATTTCTATTTTCTTTTGCGATATATATATTTTTTTCTTTATTGCAAGATTCTTAAGTAGCCCGAGTTTTCGTGTAGCCCGCTTTCAAGAGGTAGGTTGACTTTCAGCAAGCTCAGTCCTGATTGGTGAGAGTGGTTGCCATAGTTGACGTGACTCAGGCCGACTCGGACCAATCACTGCTCACTGACGTCATCTGGCTCCAGTATGGTGGAGCCCATATTGTGAAAAAATGGCAACTGAATATATTTAATTGGAGTCAAGTCATTTTCTATGGATGACCTCACCAGTTCTCATATACGGTCAATGCTAGCAAAATTTCTATAAAGTTATGCTAATGTGTTAGCAATGAGATGCTAGCACCACAACAACCTTTTAGCTTACTACTGAAACTCAAAGCTTGACAGAGTTCCAATAGCAGATCTGATAGGTGTGCACATTAAGACTAAACACTCATATTTGCTAACGTATCTCAAGCGACTCTTTATAAACACGCGGAGGCCAAATGTAGCAGTCAACTCAGCATTACAACGGAACACTGCAAAAATATAGCATCTTTGTAACCAATATTTAACATCTGAGAAACTCAAAAGGGTGGGCTAAATCGATACTATTTAGTGGCCTCCTCCTTGATAATTAAATGATCATTTTGAATGAAACATCCAGTCAGTTTGGTTGTGCTTAACATATTACACGTCATAGAAAAGCCGTGTAAAGGAGTCGTAGAAGCAAAAAATTGTGAAGTTGTTCCCCCGATTTCATTGAGGAAGATACCTATTCAGATTTTCTTTCAGACTTTAGAGATTTGTATAGAGATGTCAAAGACTGAATATTTCCTTCAGCTTTGCTTGTTGATTAAGACATAGTTTAAAGCTGAAACACAGTGTTATGACAATTATTCATTCATCTTGAGCTGATGGGCTGAGCTGTGATCTACTCACTAATGTGTCATGTGCAGAAAATTACGCTAAGCTTTTAATTGCGTTAGAATGCATTGGGGATTATGAGTATGTGTGAAATGAAGTGTACTGTGTTTTTTATTTATTTATTTATTTATTTATTTATTTATTTTTTACACTGATATTTATTTATTTATTTTTTTTACACTGATTCTGCTTTAAACTAGAAAGCTAACCTTTACACGCCACTCTCTGGCCATTCACAGCCCCCAGCCTTTCCTTGTGTGTTTGATGCACATCTGCTGTGATGACTGTGTGCACCATCATCATCTCTGATGGTTGCGCCACATCTTTGATTCTTCATGAGTTAGTGCATACTCGTTTCAAAGGCTTTTTACAGTAGCTCCAAAACAGAAAACACATGTCTACCCTAGAAGGGATTTGTGCAGATTATCCCTTAACTGACTGGTTTGTCCTTACCGTATCTTCTCCAATTGCCGGGCTATCCCTCATGATTACACAATGCTATTTCCTTTTGCAATTTAGACTGCACACAAGATTTGCTCTCACTGAGTTGCCTAATGTTACTGTTTTTCTCTTGTTCTCTTACATCACCAGGGGACTTTTTCTCAATTTTTCTTTCCCTCACAAGTCATGTTATCCC